>NC_089598.1:33491192-33613692 GCF_019320115.1 Miscanthus floridulus | reverse complement strand
CGATAGCTTTGATAAGAATTGGAAGAAACACTGTGAGCATGACGTGGCAGTCATGTGTGTTGAAGCTGGTTAGTGTGAGGTCCTTCATCGAGACCATGCTCTTGATGTTGGAAGACAAAATGGTCGGCACCTTGACACCCCTAAGCCACTGGCACACGGCCCTCTTCTTATCTCTCATCAGGTTGTAACTCGCGCCTAGAAAGTCAATTTTCTCGCTTTGCGTCGTCGGTGTTGGGTGAATTTTGGACCTGATGTCCTGGTTGACAAGATCCATCAGTGACTTCAGACCATCCTTTGTCTTAGTGTTGATGTTTAGCAGTACGCTAATGGTGCTTTCGAAGACATTCTTCTTGAGGCGCATACAGTCGATGGCATGGGGCGTATCTAGCTCCTTCCAGTACAATAGGTACTTGAAGAAACACGACTGCTTCTTGAAAGGAATGAGGGCGATAGGTGGTTCCTCCATCTTATACCACTTCCTCTTCCTTGTCATGGTCCCATCTTCCTCTTTCTTCTTCTTCCTAAACTCAACGTCTATGCCCTTCACCATGTCAAACACCTTTTGCCCGTGCCTCGTCCCTTTTGGCTCATTAGTTTTAGGCTTGTCCTGGTTGTTAAAGTACTTATTCATCATAGTTGCCCAGTACCTATGCTTTTTTATGAGGAATTACCTATGCCTCATGTATACCATCTTCTTGGATGCACTAAGGTAAGTGTAGCAGGTACCATCAATGCAAACTACACAACCTAACTTACCTTTGATCTACCCCGATAGCGAAAAAAGACTAGGGTAATCGGTGATGGTCACAAAGATGATGGCTTTTAGAGTGAACTTCTTTAGGGACGCATCCATCATCTTGACCCCATCTTCCCATAGTATCTTCATGTCCTCCATGAGTGGCTCTAGGAACACATCTATATCATTGCATGGCTGCCTAGGTCCAAAAATAATCATGGATAGTAAAAGATTCCAACGCTTCTGACATAGCCTGGGAGGTAGGTTATAGATGGTGAGGATGACTGGCCAAGTGCTGTGTGAGCTGCTGAGGTCACCGAACGGATTCATCCCATCGGTACTCAGTGCGAACCTGACGTTCCTCGCCTCGTCGCCAAACTTCCAAAACTTAGCGTTGAAACGCTTCCACTGCTTCCATCGGAAGGGTGCTGTAGCTTGCCATCGTCCTTTGTGCACTCATTAGATGCATGTTAGGACATCAGCATGGCATCCTCGGGGTTCTCAAATATAGCACGCAAGCGATCGATCACGGGCAGGTAGCACATCGATAGGGCTGGACTTTTCCTCTGTGTCTAACCCTCTTCTTCCTCATCCTTAGGAGACGGGATCTACTTCTTCATGGTACTCTTCTTGGCTATCTTCTTCTTCTTCGGTCCTCTCTCGTCGTCCGCATCTGCGCGACAACTAGCATTCCTCTTGTACCGAGTCGCACCACAATGTGGACACCTCTGCAAGTTCTCATACTTGCCCCAATATAGGATACAGTGGTTAGGGTAGGCATGGAACTTTTTAAGCTTCATCTCCACTGGTCGGATCAGCTTCTTCGCTCAGTAGGTATTGGCGGCACCTTGTTACCCTCTGGGTATGTGTCAGCAAGGATACGTAATAGGTCGTTGAAGCTAGTGATGGACCAACCATGGCGAGCCTTCAGCATTAGAATCTAGAGGTTAAAATGCAGCGCCGTCCAGTGCTTCGGACAGTCCTTATAGAGAGGATCAATTGTCACCTGTTTCATCTCTTTAAAATTCTCCAACCACCTCTATCTCCTAAACAGAATGTCATCGTGGTCAAGACAGTTAGCAATTGACTAAAAAAGGTTCGTAGTCTCAGGATCCCTCACTGCCTCACCGCCATCCCCATCATCGTCGTCGGCCATGTCTTGGAACAGATCATCCATCATGATATAATCATGATTTGCATTGTCGCTAGTAGCAGCATTGTCATGCCCGCCGGCCGCTGCTGATGAGTTTTGTTGTTCAGCATTCACCGCCATTGTCGTCGCTATCGACGAGTTCCGTCCTCTAGATGCACTAGCACTTGGATCCTCTACTTTCCCATGAAACTTCTAGATGGTGTAATCCTTGATAAAACCGTACCGGGTCAAGTGAGATTTCACTGTATCATCTTCGTGGGCAAGAAGGTTCTTGCAGCTCTTACATAGATAGATGGTGAGTTCCCGCTTCAGACTCAGACAATGCCTTTTCGCAGCGGCAATAAACTTTGTCACATGATCTAGGAAAGTTGGATGAAGCCTCGATATCTTGTACATCCATTCCCTGTCCATGACCATGAACACCTTGCACACACAAACAACAAAAATGGCGCATATAAGCAGAGCAGTATGGAAAAAAGACAGCCAAGTAGCTCTAGATCTGATGATTTCTCTCTCCTCCAAATAGATCTAGATCTTGAGAAAAAGCGCCCAAATTATGGAAAAGAGAGACGATTGAGGATTTGAGAGCGGGAATCAACCTCTTGCGGTGCCCCCCCTCACAAAATCCAAGGGCAAAACCTCTCCCCCTAGAAAATGGCAATTTTTTAGGGTTTTGAGGTCAAAACCCAGAAAAATGGAGGAGAAGCCGTGGGGAAGAAGGGTGGGTGAGGCAGTATTTATAGCCCAGACTTAACCGAGGTGGGCACTATAAGAAAACTGCCTCGATTAATCCACATTAACCATGATGGTTTCTTTACAGCGCCCGCTTTGGTTAAGGATTTAACCGAGGCAGTTGCTGGCCCGGCTGTCCGGCCACGAATAACTGAGGCGGGCAACCAGGATGCCCGGCTCGGAGCTCCAAAGTGAAATGTTGCGCAAAAGAAATCCTGTAGTAACGTGACGAGAACAAGAACGGGGGTGGCTCGGGCCTGGCTCTAGAAAAATGCCCAACTCCTGTGTTTTTCTTGAGCCAGGCTAAGACCCCCTGGGTGGCTTGCTGGAGCGTGGCTAGGAGTCCTGTTCAGCCAACCAAACAGATTCAAGTTGGCTCCAGCAAGCCTGGCTAGGGGATAGCCAGGGAACTAAACACACCCGTTGTGGCCACGTACTACCACACAAAAGGCGATCACTATTAGATTATCGCTGTCAGTCCTACTAAATTAAATTGATAGTGATAATGTATCGTTGTCGGTTCATAACTTCAACTGATAATAATAGTATAATCAACAGGGATGAATGGATTTTTACTGTCAATTTGTACCTACAACCGATAATGATAGGCGGTGATATATCACTGCCCGTTGTAGCCACAAACCGACAGTGAAAGCTGACGGCTATCACTGCTGATTTGTGGCTACAACGGGTGGTGACATACTTTACACAAAAAAATCATAACTTTTTAATGTGAAGTTACATCAATACAAATTTTATATACAAATAGTAGAGGTCAAGAGATCTAAAACTTTATAGTTATAATTTTTAAATTTGAGATCGCTGATGTGTCTAAATATTCTATATAAGTTCTCTTATCGGATTTGAGACAATTGAGATTGTCTAATGGAAACAAAGTCAACATCATACTTGCATTGCTCGACAAGATCTACAATTCGCAGTTAACAACTTTTTCATTTGAGATTTGTTTAGAGTACCAAAAGTATAATACAAGATTCATAAATGTGTAATTAAAAATAGCCTCAGTTGTATGGTCATAAGTGTTACGTGGCTCCGATGGAATCGACCCTTGAGAGGACGTTGAGGTCCTGAGTATTTTTTTGCCTTCTTCACTACCGGAGACCGGCTCTTTGCCGAGTGTCAAATGGTTTGCCGAGTGTTGTTTTTCGGGCAATCGGCAAAGACGCCTTTGCCGAGTGTTTTTTTTTGACGCTCGGCAAAGAGCTTCTTTGCCGAGTGTTTTTTTTGACACCGAGTGTTTTTTTTGACACTCGGCAAAGAAGCTTCTTGGCCGAGTGTTTTTTTTGACACTCGGCAAAGAAGCTCTTTGCCGAGTGTTTTTTTTACACTCGGCAAAGAAAATTTCAAAGCACATTTTGAAGCAGTAAATTAATTCAAATGAAAAAGTTTTCAACTACAAAGTTGTATAACTCATCAAGATGTACAATGTTTGTTTTGGTCTTTTCTTCATATGACAAAGTGAAAGTAAATTTGTTCACAAATCTAACATATCTCTATTGTAGTTTATGAAACTACAAGAGAGATATATAAGATTTGTGAATAATGTTAGAACGACCATGTCGGATGAACAGATGACTAAACAACCAAAATAAACTTTGTATATCTCCAAAAGTTATGAAACTTTGTAATTGACAACTTTTTAATTTGAAATCATCTTGTCATGCAAAACTGTGTTTGAATTTTAAAAATTTAAAATTCGAACTTTTCAAACGACCTCGGATGGAAAAACAACCAAAATAAACTCTGTAGATCTCGAAAAGTTATGAAATATTGTAGTTGGCAACTTTTTTATTTGAAATAATCTTATCATGCAAAACTGCGTTTGAATTTCAAAATTTTGAAATTCAAATTTTGTAAACGACCTCGGAAGGAAAAACTTCCTAAACTAAAAGTGTAGATCTCGAAAAGTTATGAAACTTTGTAGTTTACAACTTTTTTATTTGAATTCGTTTAGAGCCTCAAACAAGCAATTTACACTCGGTTTAGTATAATATGTTGGGAACTAAAACGGAATCCAGACACAAGTGACAGTGTGGTGTAGTGGCAGAGGAGGTTCGCGCGCAGGGGGAGGTCGCAGGTTCGAATCCTGTCGGCCGCGTTGCTGCGAAAAATGTCAGTGGGGCCTCCACCGATTAAAAAAATGTTCCATTTTTTTCCCATTTTTTCGGGTTTTTTTTTTCTGTTCCAACTTTGCCGAATGTCGGGCACTCGGCAAAGACCCGATGGATTTTTTACCGGAGGCTCTTTGCCGAGTGCCCGACATTCGGCAAAGGCTTTGCCGAGGGCAAAGTAGCCTTTGCCGAGTGCATTAGGCACTGGGCAAAGCGCCTGAATCCGGTAGTGCTTTATCCATTGTGAGATGTAGAACCAACAATGATTAACACAGGATAACCAGCTGGCTCGGCTTACTCAGGCTCATTTAGATAACGAGCCAGCTCAGGTTGGTTTGTTATCTTAACCAGAGCTAGAAAAGTCAGCCCATGTCAGCTCGTTATGAGCTTGAGCTGACTCGTTTAGCTCACGAATCAGACAATAAAAAAATATAAAAAACTTAATTTGTACATTTATTTAAAACATGGAAATAGTAATAAACAACTCATCCATTAAGTCAAGAACCGTACTCGCTACTACAGGCTGCGCACGTTTTGTGTCACTACGTACACTCCCTCAGCTTTACTCTTGCTGCATCACTAACCGCTAACGAACTCACACAGTGACACCTAGATGTGGGTAGGGACCTAACTTGAGCAGTGCAGCAACGACCACGATGATTGGTGTCGAACTACTGCTAGCTAGCTTTTGCATGCACCGGTAGTATAGCAGTATGGCCATCGGCCTAGCTTGACCCAAAGATAGATCGAGCGCGTGTTCAGTCGTGTGAAGTTTGGATTTTGGGCTACTGTAGCACTTTTTGTTTTTATTTGGTAATTAGTATTCAATCATGGATTAATTAGGCTCAAAACGTTCATCTCGCAATTTCTAACCAAACTGTGTAATTAGTTTTTTTTCGTCTACGTTTAATGCTCTATGCACGTATCGCAAGATTCGATGTGATGAGTACTGTAACACTTTTTTGAAAATTTGGGATTCAACTAAACACGCGCCGAGATACACAAGCCACAAAAGGACCACCGCCCGCTCCCAATAAACAGCGCGGCTACCGGCTAGGCTATTCTCGCCGCGCGCTGCGGCAGGTGTTCATCGATTTCCGCATGTTGCATACCCTCTCCCTCTCTTCTCCATCCAGTATAGTTATCACCGGACTTTTATTTGCATGTGGCGGGCGGCACCGATGTCGTCGTCTGTTTAGACCAGGGCTAATAGAAACGCCGACTGTGGGCTGCAAGCAGGTTGTGTGCGAGAGTATAAGCCATCACATATAGTAAGCAGGCTAAAAGGTGAGCTGTAAACGAAAATTAGACATTTAATACTACCAGACTAGCGGGGAAGAAATAATCCTCTTTTCGCCCGCACATGGCTGCATGCAGGCTGCATGCAAGTTGTTTGCCTCGTTACCGCGGTGCGCCGGGCGGGCGGTAATGTAAACGTCCGCTTCCTTCTCTTTCTTCGTTTCTCTCTCCGCCACGTAGAATTTTGATAGAGTAAGTATAATAAGAGGCCTTAGGCTGGCTAAATACGGACATGGAGGGGATAGAGGAGAAGTGGGTTGCAAGCTTATAGCGAATTTGGACACAAGAATCAAAAAACACCGTGAGACAGATAAATAGGCCATGTATTAACACCGAGGAACTAACTAGTATGTGGATAGTTTGAGAGAAGGTTACCTTACAGCCAAGCCGACTGTCTTATTAGCCGCACGTTGCTCGGTCTGTGTGCAATTCGATTCGGCTCTCTCTCTAGCCGACCGTCTGACTCGCTTTCAGCCACCGGCCGGCCACTACGCCGGCCGGCGGTCCGCCCCAGCAGCAGCTGCCGCGAAGCCACCAGGTCCTTTGGTCGCACGTACTGTATGCCATTTCACGTCAACCTGGAACGCCCAGGCCGGATGTACGTGGAGAGAGCGAGCAAGCATGCGCTAACTCCTGCATGCACACGGTCCAACCGTGCAGATCCTGCGCCATGCGCCCCTCTCTCTCTCTCTCTCTCTCTCTCTCTCCTCGATCGATTACACGTATTCTCGGCAATGTCGTATGTATATATGGACTCATTGATATGAAGCTGTTGACGTACGTGGAGCGAGCTGACCAGACCAGCAGTTCAGGCTCACTCACCGCATGCATGCCGCACATACTCGATCGGATACTCCTCTCCTCCGATGCATGCACATGGCTTTGATAATTGAGGCCATCGAGACGATAAGATCATACCGTCGGCCTAGCCTAGTTTTAGACGTACCACCCTCACGTATATTATTGTTGCCTGGTTGCGCCTTCGCCAACTTTGCACGCATGCGGTATGTATGTGCAGTAGCTCCCGGGAAGCCCGCATCGATCGGTTGCCATTACCTCGTGGACGCGCCGTCGGCCGTTGGCATGCTAGCTACCTACACTAGGCCGGAGGTAATAATGGCAATGCATGGCCACTTGTTCATCTCCTCAGCTCATCTCACGGTGGCCCCGTTCGGCTTTCTAGAACGGCTAAAAAATACCGTTCACTATGTGAAAAACAGTTTATAGCAACGGAATATTTTTTTAGGGGCGGCTGGAATTGGAGCCACCCTTACAGTGACGTGCTCAGTCTCTAGCACAGTAGCCGTCCCTACAAATGTCCGCTGTATATATATAGCGGTCACCAGAAAATTCTCTCCCCTCCTCTCTCTCAGTCTCTCTCCTCTTCGCTCCCTTTCTCCCACGACGCGGACAGGGCGTCTGCTTTTGTGCTCCACAAAACCCGAGCCCCTCTCTCTCTCTCCCTCCCTCCCTCTCTCCATAGCACCGCAGCCACGGGATCGCGCGCCGGAGCTGGATCGGCGGCGCAGGAGAAGGTAGATTGAATCTGGGCACTTGCCTCCTCAAGTAGGCGCGCGACGCCATGGTGTCGGGGGAGGGCGGCGGGGCCGCGCGCACGCTCGAGTTCGCTGAGCGCGTCGCCAGGGCGCTCGAGCGGCGCGGCGAGGGCGCCCGAGCGGCGCGGCGAGGGCGCCGAGCTCGAGCTCACCATGAGCCTCCACGTCGCCGCCGCCATCCACTGTGGGCTCGGTCGCCACGCCGACGCCATCCCCATCCTCGAGCGCGTCGTCGCCGTCGCCGTCGTCACGCTGCCTGCCCCTGCTGCCAAGGGGGGAGGGGGAGGGCGAGGATGGGGCCGCTGCGGCCTGCGGCGATGACCAGCAGCAGCAGCGTGCGGAGCCCGACCAGAGGGGCGAGGAGTGGTCCCTCGCCGCCTTCTCCGGCTGGATGCAGCTCGGCGACACGCACGCCATGCTTAGCCGCATGGACGAGTCCATCGCCTGCTATGGCAAGGGCCTCGAGATCCAGATGGCTGCGCTCGGCGAGAGCAACCCCCGCGTCGCCGAGACCTGCAGGTGATCATCAATCCCCCCTTCGCTGCTTCTCGATCTGGATCTCGTCTCTCCCAATCTCCATAAAGGCGCCATTTTTCTTTTTTTACTAGTACCTCCAATCCAACCTCGATAAAGCCAAAGAACTGATATTTTTCCCCATCGTTGGTCGTTAGTCGTTACAGAAAACTGTGGATCTCGATAGAACTGGCGTTAAAAACCGATTTCTTGCATGCAAACACCCAATAAATCTTACAAGGGACGAAGGATGACAATTTTGCTACTTCTCAAATCTTACAAGGGATGCCGGAAGCGCATGTGCAAGCTCTGCAGTTCGACAAGGCAGAGAAGCTATGCCGCGAAGCCCTCGAGATCCACCGGGAGCACAGCGCTCCGGCATCCCTCGAGGAGGCCTCGGACCGTCGCCTGATGGCCCTCATCCTGGACGCCAAGGGCTCCAGGTGCGCCAAATTCGATCTGCATTTTTTGTTCAGTTCTGTCGGTGTTTCGTACAAGCACCGGCAAGTAGATTTATAGTAATGCGCGTTGGGCTCGGATGGTGCGCTAAAGGACACAAGATTTATACTGGTTCGGGCTGAATGTCCCTACGTCCAGTTTGTTGCGGCTCGTGTTATTAGCACTGAAAACGGTTCGTAGTAGGGGGTACAAACGATCGAGAGAGGGACTGGTCCCAAGTCTCTGATGGAAGGGTTGAAAGGAGGCCAAGAGCTTGATCCCAGCTTGACTGTGTGGGTGTTGTGTGTTATACCGTATGTAGCACCCGGTTTTAAAGACAAAACCAGATACACACTATATGTGAGCCCAGGAAGTCAAATCTCACATATAGCCACAAATAAGGGTAATATCAAGAGACAATACTTATTACATAACGTATTAGTAAAAGAAAAGTACCCTTAAAGTATAGATAGCGGAAAGTTGACTCCGATCTTCAGGCGAAGACTCCACATCCACAGGGACGACTGACTGGTTGACCACAAGCCTAACTCCTCCAAACCAGCAATCTGGTACCCATCCGGGATTTTTATCCAAGTATAGAAAAATAAAGCAAGTGTAAGTACATTTCGTACTTAACAATTATATCATGGGGTTCATGAGGCTCAAATGGCTGATACTGGTTTACTGCGATTAGCTTTAATAGATCATCTTTTTAAGCAATTGAGTGTCAAAGAATTTATCATTCCCATAAACACATGATCAGGTAAACATGAATAATATATAGCATAAACAGTTAATTATTAGCATCATCATTATCCATTAGTGATCATCTCTATTCCATAAGGGTCCAAGGCCGCTCATGTCCGTGAGCACGGCTGTTATAATAGTTTTACACTCTGCAGAGGTTGTACATGTTCACTGTGAGTCGTGATTTACCCTTTCGCCCGAGGTAGCTATTCTCTTGACCCACTTCCAAGGAAGGTCGGCAGAGTTCACTATGAAGCCTTTCAAAAGATTCGTCTAACAAGTTAGGGCCGCTAGGCGTATGTGGCCCATCTCTAGGAGTGGCACGCGTGGGCATCGCAGCACGGTACACACTTCCCAGCAGCAAAGGAAACATACCGTGCGCCTTAAAGGTAACCACTAACAAGCTAGAAAAGATCCTCATACTGAGCTAAAGCCAGAGCCATATGGCCCTCATAGCTGTACTGTAAGTCCCGGATGATCGCTTACAGATAAGTCCTTAGGGAGAGGAATCTGAAGCATATAAACACTCCAGCCCCCTGTTTCCATGTTACTAAAAAGTCATGTTTTAATGTTTATTGCATATACCACTAGTCAAGTTACAAGATCATGGTTTTGATTAAGCACTAGGAAATACTATCCAATGCAATGTCCCAAAGGTTTCAAGGTGCAACATATCAAATATCTAGGATATCCTTAATGGTAACAAGGGAGACACATGCAATATGAATTAAGCGTTTAAATGTGAATAGGTAACAAGGATAGTCCCATGCTATACTTGCCTTACACACCGATCCTTCGGTAAGCTTTATTCTTCGATGTCCTTCTTCTTCTTCTTCTGGATCACCACGTGTATTTCACCGACTGGACAATCGTAGAACACCACACAAACATCCATACACATACATGCATAGCATATAGTTGCATCTATATCAGAACAGTACACCAATCATAGAAAAACAAGTAAAAGAGATTGAAATATGATTCTACGCATCGCTACGATCACACAGTCGCGAGAGGCACGCTAATAGAAGCTACGATGAAAAAGATACATCTACCGAAAGATTTACTCGATACGTGGAAAAGAAAACTATAGGCTTCATTTATGTTAACTATATGAATTCATATATAAAAGATATTTTATCAACAATATGGATTGAATTAAGTCAATTTTATATTTAAATTATAAAACAAAAGTAAAACAAATCATATTTTATGTATAAAACCTAGTTGCATAATCATTAATCAAGATATGATTTAAACTATGATTTTTATGAAATAGTAATGTAGTAAACATCATTACTAATACATAGATCTCGACGTTATGAAACAAACGCAACTTGAACGGACTATTTCAGAGTTAAGACAAATAAATTATGATTTAAACAAGTTTTACTTTAATTAAATAATAGATTAAATCTACCCATGAATTTTAGATATTGAAAACATGTCTAACAGTTGTATAAACATGTAGAAAATGTAAATACGATCCTAACGATTTCTGAATGGGTCAAATCGGACTTAAAACACAAAAGTTACGCATGAAATAAGGTTCAATGACATTTCTATAAATATTTGAACTCATTTTTGAATTAAAACAATTAAAATTCTGAATTTAAATGGATTTTGGACTGAGCATACTATTTCAAGAAAACACAGGGTCTAAAGTGAATAAAAACAGGGCTAATTTGTATTTATTTTGAACTAAACCGGACTACGGGTTGATTCTACAAAAATAGGAGGGCTTTTCTGCAAAAAGAGTGCGGCTGACTGGGGGTTGACTGCGACGCTGACTGGGCGACACGCGACAGGACGTGATTGGTGCGGTGCACCACGCGGGTGTGGGCCAGCGCTGACGTAGCGCCGTGGACCTAGTCTATGGTCACGGTGGACCGGTTATGTAACGAAGAGGTATGGGCTAATCACAGCCGTTCAACATAGATCGGACGGCGCGAAGTGAACGGGAGCAGCGGGTCGCTGGGGAAGATGCACATGGCGGCGGCACCATGGCCGGCAGTGACCGGTGCTTGCGGATACGATTTCTAGGCCACCATTTGAGGAACGAAGAGCACGGGGAGGTGGAGAAGCTCACCGCGAATCCAACGGAGACGGTTGCAGTGACCAGGAAGGCTCCGAAGGGGCTGGTCGACGGCGATGGCGACTGGAGAGAGAGAAAAGGGTGCGGGTGAGATTGAATCCGAGGAAAATCAGGGCCAAAACCGAGATATAGCGGTACCTACGGGCGCGGGGGAGTACGGCGGAGCTTCGAGCCGCGTCGGCGATGTGGATTCGGCACCGGAGCGGCGGCGCTACCGCGGCGGTGGCGACTGAGCTCGAGCATGGAGGGGAAAGGGAGAAGACGGGGGCTTGGCTCGGAGCTTTATAGGAGGGATGGGGCACGGAAAAAGGAAAGGCGAGCAGGGATGCGGTGATTTGTTGCCTTCCTTGCATGCGCGGAGGACCGGCGGCTTGACGAGTTTGGCCGCGCCATCATCGGGTGAAGAATGGGAAGGCTCCGAGCGTGCCGTGGAAGAAAAGGAAAGGGAGACGCGATGCTGACGGGTGGGGACGACTGACTGGCGGGGCCAGTAGCACAGCGGGAAGAAGGGACAGCGCGTGCGGGTGCGCGCTGAAGAGCGGGTCCCAGCTTGCAGCGAGAGAGAAGGGGCTTGCGGGCGTCTGATGGCGTGGGGCCAGGAGCGCAGTGAGGGGGAGAGAGGAGCGGACGAGCATGGGCGTTGCGGGCCGCGCTGGTGGGCTGTGCCGCGAAGCAGGCCGAGCGCTTGCTCGAGACAGGCCGAAGCGGAGGGGTGGGAAGGAGAGAAGGGAGGGGGAGTACGGCTGGGCCGCCAGCAACGGGCCGACGTCGGGAAAAACAGGAATGAGGGGAAGGGAGGGAATGATGGGCCGACAAGCGGGCCGAGCCGAGCAAGTCAAGCTGGGAAGGGGGAGGAAGAAGGCCGGGCCGGTTCTGGAGTTGGGCTAAAAAAAGAAAGAAGGGATATTTTTCCAATTCAAAATCTTTTTCCTATTTAGTTTTGAAAGCCAATTCAAATGTAAACTAAATGCAAATTCAAATAGAGTTTTGAACATACTCTTCATCTCAAATATAAATGAGCAATTTTGGTAAGTTTCCAAAAAATAAATTTTACAACTTTTGAAATACTTCTATTCTCTAATTTTCTTTTCTTTCTTTTCTTTTATTTCAAAGTCATTTTCAATTTCATTTCAAAAACATTCCAAATTACTTTGGAGTTTTAGATCAACACCATTCATCACAATAAATAAGATGCAACAGCATGTATGCTCACACATGTTACTACCTTATGTTGAATTTTAAATTAATGAAAAATTTTATTTCCTATATTTCATGTGCACAAAAATTCATAAATAAATCATTTGAACTCTATTTCAAAAGAGGCTAATTTTAGGGTGTTACAATTCTACCCCCCTTAAGATGAATCTCATCCTCGAGATTCGGAAGACGTCGACTAAGAGATGGGAATACTCTATCCTTGGATTCTTCTTTACTTCCTCATGTAGTTCCATCATCTTGATAAAGATCCACTTTACTTTGCATACTTGTTGCCCTTACTCCAAGTAATTTGCCTAACTAATTCCAAAATTTTGACAGGTACCTTGAATAGCTCTCAGGTAACCCTAATCACTAGGCCATAATTTTCTTTCCTCATATGTTCACCATCCAACAGAGTTTCCTTATGTTCTTGGTCCTAAGGAGAATCTACCACCAATCTTGAAAACATTAATGATGCTAGTTAAGTTGTTCGAACTGGGAATACAACTCTTAATCCTTAGTGTTACTCGAACCTTATTAGCACAATTCTCCGTTGCTAAGGGCATCGGCCATGACTTCGCTTCTCAAAGTGATAGCACTTTTCCAAGTCACAATCAATCTCATTCCAATGAGGTTATCACAAGCTCAAAGACTAACTTGGTGAAGATGTCATATATATTCTTGTGATCCTCCTAGATGTCACTTTTACTTTCAAGAAGATGGTACTTCCATGCATCACAATGGATAACTCTAGATAACAGGTTAGTTCAACTCACGCTTATAAGGACACATCCTACACCTTCACAAGATGCATTATTGTAGATACAAAGCTCTCGTCCTGATCTAACAAGCTAATACTTAGGTTTTACTTTGACCTCTTGGACTCCTTCAAACACTTGGCTGAAGTTTTCTGATCCAAACTAACTTAAAAGCTTCTCCAGTAACTTTATCAACATCTTGCTGGTCTTTGATAGACCTTTCTTGGACTTCTAACCAAGCCTCATTGACACTCTGAGTTCCTCTTGAACCTTTGGGTACCACCACGCTTTCGCTGCGCACTCTGATTTCCGCTGTGCAAACTCGAACGTATGATACTTCATCTTACCAATTCCTCAACTTGGCTACCCCCTTAAGATAAGGTAAGGTAGGGAATACCAAAGCATAGCTTGCATCGTATTGTGATTAAAGTCTACTGTTGTCCAGAATTTCCTTAGGATTTTTGATCGTCCAAAATCAGAGATGTGAACCGATAAAGATAGGTTGCTCCGAAGACGGGAACAGAAGAAAACCGTAACCCAACTATTTATTTCATTAATCCTTATACCTTAGGCCTATAAACTAAATGAAATTGCGGGAACACCCAACAAAATCATTGCAATAATTACAAAGATGCAAAACAAGCATAACATAATGACAAATCAATAAAGCACTTAAAGATGCACAACTCAATCATCGACTCAACTTGCAATGCTATCGTTTTTATTACATAAGGGGCACAACTCCTATCCTTAACTAAGGATCTTGGATAGTCTAGCATAATTTCTTCATTCACAACTCTCACCAATTGCTTCTTTTAGGTTGGTTATCACTGACATTTTCTGGTGACAGACCAGTAGTGATCTGACTCTGGCTACTTCCATGGTGTACTTGTTGATTCTTCTGTGGGCAAGATTTAACATAATGTCCTTCCTACTGGCAATGATAACACTTTCTCTTAGCTAGATCTTTTGTGATGTCATACTCCACAGAATTGTTGCGTAGAGTATTGTTAGCTTGCTGACTCTGTAAGTTCATCTTTGTTTGACTAAACCACTTTTTAGCTCGCTTGATCTTTTGGGGTTGAAACTCCATGTAGGTGATTGTCCACCCATCTATACATACCTAATGTGGAAAGACTAGAGTAACCTTAGCTTGAGAAACTTCCAATTCTTTAGAGTCCGAGTTTAACTAACTAGGGATTGGAGTTGGATGTGACGATGTAATAGAACTCGAATATTGATTGCTTCCTGATTATGACTCTGGTGAGATCTCCTTTCTCTTCTTATCCACATTGTCCTCAGGTACATGCTGAATACCTTCATACTCAATTCTTTCTCCTGACGGTGTGGTTAGAAGCACCGAACGCTAGGCATACTTGATCACTCCTTTACAAGCAGATAGCCATCCTATTCCAAGAATGACATCAATGTCTACTAACTCTAATACAATAAGGTTTGCTTCAAATTTTACTCCTTTGATGTTAAGACTAACTCTTGGGCATATGCGGTTTGCCTTCATTTCTCCTCTTGGGGACTTAACTATCATTGGTTTCCTCATTGAAAGCATAGTTATCTTATGTTCCTTTACGTATGCACTAGAGATAAATGAATGTGAAGCTCTAGGGTCAAACAGCACTATGGCAGAAGCTGAGTTTACTGGAATGATACCATACACAACCTCCTTAGCTCCATGAGTGGTCGTCATATCCATATTATTCAATCTTCCTTGGATGTAGTTTCTCTTTGCTTTACTTCCTTGCTCCTGTTTCTTCTGGACCTTCTGTTCTTGCTTCGGCTGTGGGTGATCCTGGCATTCATGTGTCGTCCTTCCAACATCTTCGTTGGACTTCATATTCTTCCAAGCTTCTGCTACTTGTCTCTTCACTGGTCCCTTTGGTATGTTGGTTTGACCTTGTGGCAAGCACTGTTGAAAACTCCTAGATTGAGTCATTCCTTCTGGTGCTTGTTGTTGCACAGCTACAAACTTCTCCTTGTTGAATGTAGTCAAGGACAACGTAGCTTGGTCCTCCTGACCTTTGATACCGGTGGTCTCCTCATTACGATCCATCTATATAGACAAAGATAGAGGATTGAGAATAGAGACAAAGTTTTCATAACAGACAGAGACGGAAGCGAGCATAAATTTCAGCAAATAACAAGGTTGGAGAGAAAACAAGAACTAAGCAAGATAAAAGCATGCTAAAACATCCAGTTCTATCTAGGCTTGCGTCCTACAGTCAGCAAGGCTCCGATACCACTTTGTAGCACCCGGTTTTAAAGACAAAACCAGATACACACTATATGTGAGCCCAGGAAGTCAAATCTCACATATAGCCACAAATAAGGGTAATATCAAGAGACAATACTTATTACATAACGTATTAGTAAAAGAAAAGTACCCTCAGAGTAGACAGTGGAAAGTTGACTCTGATCTTCAGGCAAAGACTCCAAATCCATAGGGATGACTGACTGGTTGATCACAAGCCTAACTTCTCCAAACCAGCAATCTGGTACCCATCCGGGATTTTTATCCAAGTATAGAAAAATAAAGCAAGTGTAAGTACATGTCATACTTAACAATTATGTCATGGGGGTCATGAGGCTCAAATGGCTGACACTGGTTTACTGCGATTAGCTTTAATAGATCATCTTTTTAAGCAATTGAGTGGCAAAGAATTTATCATTCCCATAAACACATGATCAGGTAAACATGAATAATGTATAGCATAAACAGTTAATTATTAGCATCACCATTATCCATTTGTGATCATCTCTATTCCATAAGGGTCCAAGGCCGCTCGTGTCCGTGAGCATAGCTGTTATAACAGTTTTACACTCTGCAGAGGTTGTACACGTTCACTGTGAGTCGTGATTTACCCTTTTGCCCGAGGTAGCTATTCTATTGACCCACTTCCAAGGAAGGTCGGCAGGGTTCACTATGAAGCCTTTCAAAAGATTCGTCTAACAAGTTAGGGCTGCTTGGCGTATGTGGCCCATCTCTAGGAGTGGCACGTGTGGGCATCGCAGCACGATACACACTTCCCAGCAGCAAAGGAAACATACCCTGTGCCTTAAAGGTAACCACTAACAAGCTAGAAAAGATCCTCATACTGAGCTAAAGCTAGAGCCATATGGCCCTCACAAATGTACTGTAAGTCCCAGATGATCGCTTACAGATAAGTCCTTAGGGAGAGGAATCTGAAGCATATAAACACTCCAGCCCCCTGTTTCCATGTTACTAAAAAGTCATGTTTAAATGTTTATTGCATATACCATTAGTCAAGTTACAAGATCATGGTTTTGATTAAGCACTAGGAAAAACTATCCAATGCAATGTCCCAAAGGTTTCAAGGTGCAAGATATCAAATATCTAGGATATCCTTAATGGTAACAAGGGAGACACATGCAATATGAATTAAGTGTTTAAATGTGAATAGGTAACAAGGATAGTCCCATGCTATACTTGCCTTATGTTGACACAAAATGTGACGCACTGTGCCTCACACACAGCAAGCCGGAAAGCGTGGCTTCAATCGGATTCCCGGGTGCCTCGTGATCCGGAAGCGTGCTAGTCAGTTTGACCTGAAAACTAAAAAGGGATAAAACAATTAAATGCCAAACTAGAACATGTCGGGTGAGACCAGACAGTTCCATATATATGGCCCTGAAGCCACTTACAACGACACACGGCTATAGAAAGCTGTCTGCCAACAAGTTTATAAACCATTCGGCTAATCGTAAGATGAACACACGTAAAGATACAATTACCGAATGCATGTGCATGGGATGACATGTTTGCACAAGTAGAATTAATCATGAATTAATACATAACCAAGCTCAGCAATCTAGCCGAGTTGGGGTCCATGAAGAAGGAACGTGCAAATAAATACACTTAAACTAATCTAAAACCTGCATCTGCCGCACGACACCTAGTTTCGTCAAAGCTTAAACGTAATTAAACTGCATGAACCCATGACATGTGACAATCTAGATCAAAATAATTCAGCCATTACGAGCGTATTATCTATTTGCGAAGGTAATACGAAAATAATGATCATTGAAGCACGAATAAAACCATAAGAGAGGGCCGAACGATATCGATCTAGATTGGGCAGAAGTGTGTTACAAATATATAAAATATTTAAAACATGCAACACTGGATAACTTAATGAATCTATTTAGATTTGCCATATCTAATAGAGCCGATAACTATCTTGCTTTCACTAAGCATATTGAACAAACGCCTGCCGCACGGTATTTACTCATAAGCAAAGCATAAGCAAAGACTTCTTGATTGTCAAGCAAAGATCTACCGCACGATCATTGAAAACAAACAAGACTACTTGCATCACGTCTAAATCCACCGCATGATACTAAACATGATAACAAGGTTGTCGGAACTTACGGAGGTCGATGGATCGATGACTCCTCTCGAAGAACTCGACGACACGACAAAAGGACTCGAAAGTTGGCACGGGGCCGGTTGTATTGATTTGGTTGTGAACCCTTATTACAATGGTCGAGGGTCAATATTTATACCCTGGACAAAACACGAGTCCTAGAGGACTACGATTCACAAAGGAACTTTTAAACAAACTTGGAAACTTACGATTCCTTACCCTAAACTTTTAGATTCCTTTATTATTACAACTTTCATCTTTCCGATCGGCCTTGCCTGCCATCTTCTATTTTCCTGAATGGAGTCACCGCCTTCTGGAATAACCGACCGCACAAGTAGTTAGCCGACCGCCTGTTTCGTTTGCCGAACACCTTTCTTCCCGCATGCGGGTCCACCCGTCATCCTCCAGAATCGACCAAAATCCAGTGTTAACACATGCCCCCTCAATTTCGGGATAAAAGTTGTTTTATTCTGAAATTGACCACAAGCTCTTTCTTCCTCCTAGGTCAGCACTGTTCAATACCGCAGCCGCTGCCCAAAAAATTCAATCTTTCAGCGCAACCTCGGACCCACTTCGAATCTTCAATGGCGACCCAGGATGAAATTCCAGAGGTAAGCTTTACTTATATTCGGCACTTTCGTTTGATCCTCCCGCTCCTCTTTTGATTTATTCCTCTTTGATTTCAATCACCTTTTAAAGGAATACAAGAACCAGATTTTGATCCCCTATGCTGCCAACCTCGACTCCTATTTCCTCGGCCCAATGGGAAATCCTGACCCTTCTAAAATTATCGAGAAGGAAACCCAAAGAATTCCTTTCAAATCTGGGATCACCTCGCCAAACCGATGGCCAAACACGTTCAAGAATTGGCCATTTCCCCCAATCACCGGATGGCGGAATTGGTACAGGAGAATGCTGGATAAAAGCAGCAGCCACTGGGAAAGTCAAGACATCAGTCATTGTCTAGGAATTATCCTTAGCAGAAACACCCAGAAATGATTCCCTTTTAATAGCAGCTTCCCATTTTTGGTCTGACACTATTAATGCCTTCATCTTTGGTCATGGTATGATGACCATCACTCTAGCTGACGTATTCATGATGACTGGCTTGAACGTGTCATTGCCAGTATATCCCTATAAGTACAAAAGCAAAAGTAATCAAAGAGCCGTCAGCTCTAGATGTGGATGGGTCAAACATATCCAGAACTACATGAATGCATCTGGCACCGTCTCTGACAAAGAGTTGAAAGCCTTCATGAATATGTGGCTATGCAGATTCATCTTCTGTGGAAAATCCAATGAACCAACCCTGAATCACATGGTAATGGCTGAAGACTTAGCTGTCAGGCACTCAGATCCCACTAGGCAAATATCTCTTAGGGTCTGTTTATCATATGATGCATCAGATTACTCTTCAGATGCGCCAAGGTGGAGAAATCTCTTGTGTGAATGGTCCCTGGTGGCTAGTTCAAATGTGGCTTCAGCTATATATGCATCAGATAACCTCTGTGAGCCTCTTCAATCTAAGTTTTCCTTCAGTTAACTATGCTGAAGGTAGTACAGCAAAGGTTAAGGCTTGTCAGACTTACGGGGAAGCAGCATCATCTATAAGCATTGACATAGATATTGGTCATTTCTTCAAGCTGTTTTTCAAAGGATTCGGCAATGTGCTCTGGTTTCCTTACAGAGAAAATGAAAATTTGACCTTGCCCTACAAGTTTAGCTATGAAATTGGTTGTTCAGGTCAAGAATCCACGGAGATTTTCAACTCCTTTATCAAACCTTGCACTCTGCCAGCCGATTTTCATCATGGGAGGTTAGTTCAATCCACCTATGAATTCTATTACCCAAATATGGTGGCCTAGACAATTAGGATGTGGCCAACTGCCTCCAAGATTCCTCTTCTCAACAATCATAAAGTCAAGAGAAGCAATAACAGAAAGAATGGAAGCCAAGAAAATCTTTGAATTAGGATGGGAATTGCCAACATATGAACCATCTCCATTTGGGCTAATAGATGTTGCTCATCCCTTCTTCGTCTCTTAGTGGCAAGAATGGCATGCTCATATCTTCAATATGTCAGTTCATTCTTTATGCAAAAACTTGCAACCTGACTTTGCTTCTGATAGCGAGGTAATTTCATTATGCTCATCATTTCTTGCTCCTGAATCCACTTCTTATTTTAAAATCTGGTTATGCACAGGATCTTGAGTTTACTCCCCCAGCCAAAGCAATCCAGTACTATTCGGCTGGTCCCAAGCCTGCTCTGGGGTTTGATGCTCCAAACTTAAAGGAATTCATGAAAACTCCTGTAACTTTGGATTCAGCACCTTTAAAGGCACTCATGAAAACTCCTGCTACTTCAGCTGCTGCATCTTCAAGAGGAAAAAACAAAAGGAAAACACCTAAAAGTTTTCTCTTACCCAAGAAACCAAGGACCAAGAAAACCAGATTATCTCCCAAGGCATGAATCTTTTTATTTTCTTATCAGGTTAACAACCTCACTTAGTAGTAAACCTGACCACCTCTACATTTACTCCTTCCATTGCAGCCATAAGTCGAAATTCCCCCACTGGGCAATACCTCAGCGCCTGTAGAACCAACCCCTAAAGCTTCTACTGAAGGTGAAGAAATCCATGATAGCGAAACTTCAGAGACTCATGAAGCTGAAGGTTCAAAGGCTCATAAATCTGATGAGACTATAGGTAACATTGTTCAGCCAATTCCCCTTTTTCTCTTTCTTCCTAAATAACACCTATCTCTTGTGCTTATTATCATTGACTTTATTGAGAATAGATGAACTAGCAAGGGAAACTTCTCCTGATCAAGCCCTAGACCTGCCTCTTCTGAACCTTCAATCAAGTTCTCCAGCAAGCCAGGGTATAATCCATCTTGATAATCAATCAGCCCAACAGGTAATGCCTTGTCTCACACTATATCTTAGCAAAATTACCCAATCGGCTAACACCTTCTTTCTTCTCCTTTCTTTAGAAGAACATCACTAAACCGACCACTAGTTACTCCTTCTCTATTGAGGACTACATTATTGAGAAAGGTGAAGAGATCACTTCTCATCAAACCTTATCGCTGGAAAATCAGGCTCGGCTAAAAGAGGTGATCATTCTGCTGAATAAGGATACCATTAGTCTGGTTCAGGATGCAGACCAGATAAAAGATCTCCTTGAACTCATTGATCAAGATATCCCCTCTGCTCTCAAAGCTCCCCTAGAATCTACAGCCCATCTTGATGACCACTTTGTTATGGTGAGAAGGGCAACCAAGAACATATCTTCGAGGGCTGCTCTGCAGAAGGATAGATCTTTGAAAAAACTGGAGATTAAAGATCTTCACTCTCATATCCAGACTACGAGAAATTCCTTGGCAACCTTGGAGCCTGAACTAAAAGCCATGGAGGATGAAAAAAGCAGACTAGAAGCTCAACTAGCCGAACTGAATGCCAAAATTCAGTCTCACAGGGCCCATATAGCTAATTTGCCGAAGAACATAGAAGCAGCTTCACTAAAGATAGCTTCGACCATCAAAGAAGATCAGCAGATCAAAAACAAGTTATCCAGCATCCAGAGTTCTGAAGATGAAGATCAAAAAGTGCTAGATAATGTTAGCCGAATCAGGACTGAAGCCATAGAGGCAATCAATCAGCTTCTAAACAAGTAGACATTGGGCTTGTAATAAACTCAAATGTGATACCCTCTGTCCTTTAACCAATCAACTTTGTGTTTACATATTTTCATTTGTTTGAAAAAGAGCAATCGGCCTTTTCCCCTTAAATTACTCAATTAGAATGTAGCCGATTGTCTCCATTCTTCTGATAGCCGAACGAATCCAATTTAAATATTGTGAGGGCATAGCCGAACAATGTTGGCTCCAACAAATCAGGGAGATAGCCGAGCGACGTTCGATTTAACCCATGCCTAGCCCAGCCCAGTAGCGGCCCAGCTGAAAGGGAAAAACCCTACTCCACCGTTCGGCATTCTCGCCCCACAACCCCGTGGAATTCGCCACGATCCTTCGCTTCGGCTTATAAATAGACCCTTCCGTTAGCTTTCATCGCTATCTTCGCTTTAGCGTTCTCACATCCGTCTCCTCCACTTCCTTCGTTCAATTCATTCCAGAAGAAAACCCTAATCTCCATCAAAGCAAATGACGAACAGTGGCAACCGTGGCAAGCGTCCTGCCGACGGAGAGGCTGAAGGAAGCAGAGCATCGCGCTGCCGGCGTCGTGGGTACGATTCGGCTTTTTGCCCCCTTTGCAATTTCCTTGTTAATCTCTTAATTTCGATCTTTCCTTCCTCATTCATTAGGATAAGGGTCATCAGCTCCAGCCAATATCATCTCCTTCCTCCGGCGATGGTAGTTCAACCGGGAACTACATCATCTGGCTCCTCCGGATCTTCCAGCTCTTCAAGCTCTTACCATTCCAATCCTTGGGGCCCAGCAGAACCAGCAGATGCTCACCATCCATACTCTCACGAGGAGGCGCTCAAGTTTCGCCAGGAGAGGGACGAAGCCCGGGAGGAGCTAGGCGACGTCTCCAAGAAATTCGGCATCGATCAAGCCGAATGGGAGGACCAGCGGAAGCAATTCTGCGACGCCATCACCGGTTTGATGTCCTCATTTGGTTTTACCATTCTGGCTTCCCTTGCTTGCTGATCCATTTTTTTTTCTTTTTCTGCCCAACTCTTTCTGCGGAGAATGACCGCCTGAAGGCGGCGGCGAACAAGATCGACGACAAGGTGAATGCCCAAGGGGAGACATCTGAGGCACGCCTTGATGCTGTGGACGGCCGCATTGATCAGGCCGTCATCCAAGGTGTGCACCTTGGCGCTTCTCTCGGGCTGGCGGCAATGACCTCCCAAACCAACGAGGACTACTCCTTCCGGCCAGTCGGTTTCGTTGGAGGACGCCCAGACGAGATCGACGACATCGATGAGCGTCTGGAGGTCTACGATGATCATGCCATCGCCCTTGCCGAATCCACACATCCCCAGTCTGTCCTCAACAAGTTATTTGAGGAGTAGTTTGTATTAGGATGGACTTCTGTAAATAAACTTGTTTTTTGGAAGAATACTTATTTCTTTGATCCTTTTTGGTAAAATTCTGCCTACGACTGTCAGAAAATGCTGAAAACAATCCGGTCTTGCATAAACATCCTTGTGCTAGAGGCGATGCAAGCTGCATCGGCTATTTTGTGCTAAAGGCGATATGAACAATATCGGCTATTCTCAGTCTTATATCTGATTTTTAGGCTAAAGACGATTTCCCTTTCATCGGCTTTTCTGATCTACATTCATAAACCAACTTCAACACTGGGATAATATCTCTTAAGAAATCTTCCATTGATAGCTCTGGTAAACTCCTCTCCAAATAAAGTTTTCAATATGTATGCATTACCAGGTACACATTCTACTATTCGGAAAGGACCTTCCCAATTTGGAGACCATTTGCCGAATGCTCTATCCTTTGTTCCAACTGGCAATATAGTTTTCCAAACCAAATCTCCTTCTGTGAATTGCTTCAGCCTAACCCTTTTGTTATAATACTTGGCAATGCGTATTTTATTCTTCTCAATATTTTCCAATGCCTTGAGACGAATCAAATGTAGATCTTCCAATTCATCCATCATTAGATTCTTATAATCCTCTTCCACCAATTCTTTCTGTAACACAACTCGCCTTGATCCTGACCGTAATTCCCATGGTAATATAGCATGATGCCCATAAACCAGTTCATAGGGAGACGTTTGAGTGGACCCATGACAAGCCATTCGGTAAGCCCATAATGCTTCATTAAGAACCAAGTGCCATCTCCTCGGTTTTTCATCAATCTTCTTCTGGATGATTTTAATCATAATCTTATTTGATGCTTCTGCCTGACCATTAGCTTGTGCATAATAAGGAGAAGAATTATACAACTTAATCCCCATATCTTTGGCAAAATCACAGAATTCTGAAGAAGTAAACTAAGTTCCTTGATCAGTTGTTATAGTTTGAGGAATCCCGAATCTGTGAATTATATGTTCCTTAACAAAACTGATCATATTCTCTGATGTTATCTTCTTCAAAGGAATAGCTTCAACCCACTTGGTGAAATAATCTATGGCCAAGAGTACAAACTTGTGTCCCTTATTAGAAGGAGGATTGATCTGACCAATTAAATCTATACCCCATCCTTTGAACGGCCAAGGCTTGATTATAGGATTCATAGCAGACGCTGGAACTTTTTGAATATTGCCGAATTTTTGACAATTGTGACACCCTTTGTAATACTCAAAACAATCTTCCAACATAGTTGGCCAAAAATAACCAGTTCTCCTAATTATCCACTTCATCCGATAAGCTGACTGATGTGCACCACACAATCCTTCGTGAACCTCATACATCACTTTCTTGGCTTCTTCTTGACTTAAACATTTGAGCAATACTCCATCGATGGACTTGTAATATAACTGATCATCAAGAAACACAAATTTGAGAGCTTTGTACCTGAGTTTTCGGGAAACCTTTTGAGATGGATTTTTCAGATAATTGGTAACTTCGTATCTCCAATCACCATCTACTGGATCAGTATTTAAAACATCTTCCTCCATAGCAAAAACTTCCCGACTCTCTCGATATCCAGAAGCAGCTTGAGCTAACTTATTTGCTTCTTCATTGTACTCCCTAGGGATATGATGCAAGGTTACTACCAGGAAATTCTTCAAAAGTTCTCTACACTCCTCATAATATTCTCTTAACACATTGTTCTTGCAATCATACTGACCATTCAGTTGGTTAATCACCAACTCAGAATCCCCAAAGATTTCAACAGCAACGGCCTTTACTTCTATAAGAAGCTGAAGCCCTCTAAGCAATGCTTCATACTCTGCTTGATTATTAGTAACATGAAACTCAATAGGAACCGCATACTCAAAAGTTTTCCCTTGTGGGGAAATCAAAAGAATACCAGCACCACCACCTTTGTTACAAGATGATCCATCGAAGAACAAGGCCCAAGGCACAATGCTTATCGCCTCAACAGAAAGATCCCGATGTTGGGTAATAAAATCAGCAATAATTTGACCCTTTACCGCCTTTGCCGATTCATACCTTAAATTAAATTCTGACAATGCTAAAATCCATTTGCCAATTCTTCCATTCAAAATTGGCATTGATAGCATATGTTTGATTACATCAAAACTAGAAACTACCACGCATTCGGCATTCAACAAATAGCGCCGAAATTTGGTACATGAGTAATACACACACAAGCAAAGCTTTTCTATAGCCGAATACCTTGTTTCCGGGTCTAGTAGTTTTCGGCTAAGATAAGCTACGACTCTTTCTTTTCCTCCAAATTCTTGCATAAGGGCCGATCCTATCGTTAGGCTATCAGCCGCCACATACAACTTAAAAGGCTTGTCAAGTTGTGGAGGTACCAGCACAGGTGGTGCCTTCATATATTGTTTGATCTCATCAAAAGCCTTTTGTTGTATGTCACCCCATACAAATTTTTGATCCTTCTTGAGCTTTAATAAAGGAGAAAAAGGGCAAAACTCTCTCTGATAGATTGGATATGAATCTTCTTACAAAATTGATTTTGCCTAACAATGACTGTAATTCTGTGAGATTGGTTGGCGGCACAATTTTGTCTATTGCTTCCATGCTCTTTTTCCCAACTTCAATTCCTCCTTTATGAACTAAAAATCCCAAAAACTCTCCAGCCGAAACTCCAAAGGCACATTTGTTTGGATTCATCTTCAAGCCATGCTTTCTTGTGCACTCCAGAGTCTTTCTTAAATCGGCTAAATGTCCTTTATGATTCCTAGACTTGACTACTACATCATCGATGTAGATCTCTACAATCTTGCCGATCAGTTCGTGAAAAATATAATTCATAGCTCTTTGATAAGTTGCACCGGCATTCTTTAACCCAAACATCATGACTATCCATTCAAACAAACCAATATGACCAGGACATCTAAAGGCTATTTTTGAAATATCTTCCATTGCCATAAAAATTTGATTATAGCCAGCATTACCATCCATAAAACTAATGACTTCATAACCTGCTGCTGCATCTACCAGTAAATCGGCAACTGGCATTGGGTAACCATCCATGGGAGTGGCCTTATTAAGATTTCTAAAATCTATGCAAACCCTCATTTTTCCATTTTTCTTGTATACCGGTACTATATTTGAAATCCACTCTGCATACTTACAGGGCCGAATGAAGTTTGCTTCTATTAATCTTTCAACCTCTTTCTTCACATCGGCCAATATCTCCTCTTTGTATATCTTCCGTGGAGGTTGTTTGTAAGGACGAAATCCAGGTTTAATGGGTAATCGATGCTCAACAATGGAACGATCCAATCCAGGCATTTCCGTATAATCCCAAGCAAAACAATTTTTAAACTCTTTCAATAGGTCTATCAACTTTGATTTATATTCTGGGTCTAACTTTGCACTAATATACATCGGCCTTGGTTTAGAACCATCACTAACATCAATTTCTTCCAACTTATCAGCCGACATAAAACCACGTCCCAACTTTCCTTTGTTGCCATCGACAGGATTTCCCATTAAAAATTACTATGAGAGCCGACTGCTTGGATCGGCTGTTGGCCCTCGCTGAAAACATTTACAGGACCTTCTTTCCACAGTTTTCCAGAGAAACAATCGACGCCTTCATATTCCCAGTAGGTAGATTCTGTGGCAGCAACACTTATCGAATCGTCAGCATGCACAACTTCAACATCATCTCCAATCCATTGAATGAGAATTTGATGCATGGTCGAAGGAATGCAGCAATTAGCATGGATCCAATCTCTGCCCAAGAGTAGACTATATGCCCCCTTGCCATCAATGACAAAAAAGGTAGTAATCAGAGTTTTAGACCCAATAGTCAGCTCGACATGGATAGCACCTCGGGTATCAGAAGGGTTGCCAGCAAAGTCCCTAAGCACCATGTCAGTTTTCAACAATTCTTCATTAGTCATCCCAAGCTTTCTGAAGGTAGTATAAGGCATGATATTGATAGCAGCCCCTCCATCAACAAACATCTTAGTTAAAGGCTTGCCATTGACATATCCCTTTAAATAGAGTGGTCTCAAGTGACGATTCTTGATTGGTTTGTCAAAAACAGCCTGCTGTGTTAATACAAGCTGAGCCATCAAATCCTGACATTCACTTTCATCAAAATCAGAGTACACCTCTTCTTGGACATCTTGGCTTTCGGGAGCTATAAACTCTGATGGGAGGAAGAAAGCCATGCAAGCATTAGCCGAAGGACCACATCCATCAGGCTTCTTTTTAGGACGCCATATTTGCTTTGCTTCGGTAACTTCCTGTTCCAACTCCCTATTCCTCAACTGTTGAACTCTTCTTTTCTGACTTTTCCTCAGGCCTGGGGGACACCACTGTCCTTTTTGCCATACGTATCTATAGAAATCAGCTTCTTCATCATGCACTCTATCATGAATCCAACCTTGACCTGCAAATCTTTTCCTTTGCCGATTCTCAAAATCATCTATTTTTAAGCGCCGATCATCTTCAAGAACCTTCTTTCCAAGTCTTTCATAGACGGGACGGCGGTTGACTCGAGATTGCCTATACTCGGAGTACTGAGCACTACACTCCGGACAATTATTTCTTGCAGGCAACCTCAAGCCTTCATTCCAACAATGCCTAAAGAATGAACAACCCCAATGAGACTGCTCCTGTTCTGTCATGTATTCTTCTTTCTCCCTTCGGTATATCTCTTCCTCATATCTCTGGCATTCTTCCATAAACCATTGCTTCTTATGGTACTCTTTCTCTTGCTCTCTCTGCCACTTGTTTAGCAAAATACGTGATGTAACTCTGGGTTTAGAAGTTTGACCTTTCTCGGTTCGGCTATTCTGAAACCGAACTCGTTGCTGCAGCTCTCTACTGGTGACTTGCCGATCCGGGTCAACAGCACCACTCTCCTTTGCTCTATCAGAAGTCAACACCTTCACCTTGCCTTTACCTTTGAGATCATTGGCAGAGACCATATTCACAGAGAAAGAAATCATGTTTTGTGGAAAAGGCTGATCATCAATTTTCATCTTGCCATCAAACCTCAAATGTCCCTCTTGGATAGCTTTCTAGATTCGTATTCTGAACACTTGGCAATCATTGATAGAGTGAGAATTAGTGTTATGGAAGCCACAATACTTTTTGTCTTTCACTCCTTCAGGACGTAGCATAGGATGTCCTTCTGGCAGCTTGATGCGTCCTTCCTTTATCAATAATGCAAAAAGCCTGTCTGCCTTAGTAACATCAAAATCATAGGTTCCCTTTTGTTGTTTCAACCAGCGTTGACTAACTTGAGTGGGTTCCTTTGCCCAATTTAACTCAGCTGCAACTATCTCATCTTCATCAATATACTCAGTCGCCTCATCCAGAAAACCTTGATACACCTCATTAGTGGCATTGTTCTTCTGAAAGCGATTATCTCTCCTGAATCCTTGGGCTTGATTACTCATAGCTGCTAAACGCTGTGCAAGTTGGCCAAGATCATCAAACTCCATGCCGAACAACTTTTCCCTGATATTCGGCAACATTCCCGCTATAGCCATTCCAGGTAGTTGATCATCTGGTAAATTCAGAGAATAACACATATTCTTGGTCTCCCTAAATCTGCGAAGATATTCCAATGGTGTCTCATTTGTTCTCATCCTCAGACTCATGAGATCAACCAACTTTTTCTCATTAGTACCCGTGTAGAAATATGAATGAAACTTCTGCTCTAGCTCTGCCCACGTACCAATGGAATGAGCTGGTAAAGACGTGAACCACGTGAAAGCTGGTCCTGTAAGAGACAAAGGAAAATATCGAATCCTACAAGCTTCATCTGAAGCAGCTTCTCCAAGCTGCATCAAGTACCGACTGACGTGCTCTATGGTACTAGTATCATCTTGACCAGAAAACTTGGTCAAATCTGTTGGAGGCTTCACCCTTGGAGGTAACGCCACTCTGTTGTACCATTCTGGATAAGGAGACTTGTATGAATAAGATTGATTCTTTGGCTTCAAGCCGAACTGATTTTGCATCATGTCAGCCATCCTATGCATCAAAACATCAATGCCCAAATCCTGATTTCCTTGTACTTGCACTCCAGAAGGCAATCCTGAAACACTTCTATACCCTGGATTTGGTACGGCATTGATAGCACTGTAATCAGTAAATTCTTGATACCCATCTCTATACATATTCTTCTGCAATCTGTTTGATGCTGGAGAAACTCTATAAGCTGAAGGTGGCACTTCTCCTGTGGTACCAAATGTCACCTGGCCATAGGTGGGATGTGATTGCTTTTCAGTGTGAGTCAACCCACCTATATTTGAAGGCGACGCTACTTCTTTTCCAACAGGCTTCTCTTGATGCTTTGGAACATTGAAAAGCGTCGGCCCACTGAGTGGTCCAACATTTTCTTCGAAGTATTTATCAACCATTGGACCAAAAGTACTAATCATGATTGCTCGAAAGGTATTCAGAAAAGCTGTGTGATGGTTTGTCATGGTTTCTCCCATAGCTTTATAAACCAGGGCTGCCATCTTCTGAGCATCCTCCTCTTCAGTGTAATCAGTTTGATGCGGAAGAAGAACCCTTGGCATTGACTGCTTTTGAAACACTTTATTGCTCTTGTTTTTGGAAAAAGACATCAAGCACTTTCGTTGGTATTGCTCACATGCTTGTAGCACTAAATCCCTGTAATTATCTGGCAATTCTGTCATGCTCACATCCAGAACATGATCATTGTTGATCTCAGACGCCATCTTAAACTAACAGTGGTGTCCCACCGGGCGTGCCAAAAAGTGTGTTGACACAAAATGTGACGCACTGTGCCTCACACACAGCAAGCCGGAAAGCGTGGCTTCAATCGGATTCCCGGGTGCCTCGTGATCCGGAAGCGTGCCAGTTAGTTTGACCTGAAAACTAACAAGGGATAAAACAATTAAATGCCAAACCGGAACATGTCGGGTGAGACCAGACAGTTCCATATATATGGCCCTGAAGCCACTTACAACGACACACGGCTATAGAAAGCTGTCTGCCAACAAGTTTATAAACCATTCGGCTAATCGTAAGATGAACACACGTAAAGATACAATTACCGAATGCATGTGCATGGGATGACATGTTTGCACAAGTAGAATTAATCATGAATTAATACATAACCAAGCTCAGCAATCTAGCCGAGTTGGGGTCCATGAAGAAGGAACGTGCAAATAAATACACTTAAACTAATCTAAAACCTGCATCTGCCGCATGACACCTAGTTTCGTCAAAGCTTAAACGTAATTAAACTACATGAACCCACGACATGTGACAATCTAGATCAAAATAATTCAGCCATTACGAGCGTATTATCTATTTGCGAAGGTAATACGAAAATAATGATCATTGAAGCACGAATAAAACCATAAGAGAGGGCCGAACGATATCGATCTAGATTGGGCAGAAGTGTGTTACAAATATATAAAATATTTAAAACATGCAACACTGGATAACTTAATGAATCTATTTAGATTTGCCATATCTAATAGAGCCGATAACTATCTTGCTTTCACTAAGCATATTGAACAAACGCCTACCGCACGGTATTTACTCATAAGCAAAGCATAAGCAAAGACTTCTTGATTGTCAAGCAAAGATCCGCCGCACGATCATTGAAAACAAACAAGACTACTTGCATCACGTCTAAATCCACCGCATGATACTAAACATGATAACAAGGTTGTCGGAACTTACGGAGGTCGACGGATCGATGACTCCTCTCGAAGAACTCGACGACACGACAAAAGGACTCGAAAGTTGGCACGGGGCCGGTTGTATTGATTTGGTTGTGAACCCTTATTACAATGGTCGAGGGTCAATATTTATACCCTGGACAAAACACGAGTCCTAGAGGACTACGATTCACAAAGGAACTTTTAAACAAACTTGGAAACTTACGATTCCTTACCCTAAACTTTTAGATTCCTTTATTATTACAACTTTCATCTTTCCGATCGGCCTTGCCTGCCATCTTCTATTTTCCCGAATGGAGTCACCGCCTTCTAGAATAACCGACCGCACAAGCAGTTAGCCGACCGCCTGTTTCGTTTGCCGAACACCTTTCTTCCCGCATGCGGGTCCACCCGTCATCCTCCAGAATCGACCAAAATCCAGTGTTAACACCTTACACACCGATCCTTCGGTAAGCTTTATTCTTCGATGTCCTTCTTCTTCTTCTTCTAGATCACCACGTGTATCTCACCGACTGGACAATCGTAGAACACCACACAAACATCCATACACATACATGCATAGCATACAGTTGCATCTATATCAGAACAGTACACCAATCATAGAAAAACAAGTAAAAGAGATTGAAATATGATTCTACGCATCGCTATGATCACACAGTCGCGAGAGGCACGCTAATAGAAGCTACGATGAAAAAGATACATCTACCGAAAGATTTACTCGCTACGTGGAAAAGAAAACTATAGGCTTCATTTATGTTAACTATATGAATTCATATATAAAAGATATTTTATAAACAATATGGATTGAATTAAGTCAATTTTATATTTAGATTATAAAACAAAAGTAAAACAAATCATATTTTATGTATAAAACCTAGTTGCATAATCATTAATCAAGATATGATTTAAACTATGATTTTTATGAAATAGTAATGTAGTAAACATCATTACTAATACATAGATCTCGATGCTATGAAACAAACGCAACTTGAACGGACTATTTCGGAGTTAAGACAAATAAATTATGATTTAAACAAGTTTTACTTTAATTAAATAATAGATTAAATCTACCCATGAATTTTAGATATTGAAAACATGTCTAACAGTTGTATAAACATGTAGATTACGTAAATACGATCCTAACGCAATTTGAATGGGTCAAATCAGACTTAAAACGCAAAAGTTACGCATGAAATAAGGTTCAATGGCATTTCTGTAAATATCTGAAATCATTTTTGAATTAAAACAATTAAAATTCTGAATTTAAATGGATTTTGGACTGAGCATACTATTTCTGGAAAACACAGGGTCTAAAGTGAATAAAAACAGGGCTGATTTGTATTTATTTTGAACTAAACCGGACTGCGGGTTGATTCTACAAAAATAGGAAGGCTTTTCTGCAAAAAGAGTGCGGCTGACTGGGGGTTGACGGCGACGCTGACTAGGCGACACGCGGCAGGACGTGATTGGTGTGGTGTACCATGTGGGTGTGGGCCAGCGCTAACGCAGCGTCGTGGACCTAGTCTATGTTCACGGTGGACCGGTTATGTAACGAAGAGGTATGGGCTAATCACAGTCGTTCAACACAGATCTGACGGCGCGAAGTGAACGGGAGCAGTGGGTCACCGGGGAAGATGCACATGGCGGCGGCACCATGGCCGGCGGCGACCGGTGCTTGTGGATACGATTTCTAGGCCGCCATTTGAGGAACGAAGAGCACGGGGAGGTGGAGAAGCTCACCGTGAATCCAATGGAGATGGTTGCAGTGACCAGGAAGGCTCCGAAGGGGCTGGTCGACAGCGATGGTGACTGGAGAGAGAGAAAAGGGTGCGGGTGAGATTGAATCCAAGGAAAATCAGGGCCAAAACCGAGATATAGCGGTACCTACGGGCGCGGGGGAGTACGGCGGAGCTTCGAGGCACGTCGGCGATGTGGATTCGGCACCGGAGCAGCGGCGCTACGGCGGCGGTGGCGACTGAGCTCGAGCATGGAGTGGAAAGGGAGAAGATGGGGGCTCGGCTCGGAGCTTTATAGGAGGGATGGGGTGCGGAAAAAGGAAAGGCGAGCAGGGATGCGGTGATTTGCAGCCTTCCTTGCATGCGCGGAGGACCGGCGGCTTGCCGAGTTTGGCCGCGCCATCGTCGGGCGAAGAATGGGAAGGCTCCCAGCGCACCGGGGAAGAAAAGGAAAGGGAGACGTGACGCTGACGGGTGGGGACGGCTGACTGGCGGGGCAAGTAGCGCAGCGGGAAGGAGGGACAACGCGTGCGGGTGTGCGCTGACAAGCGGGTCCCAGCTTGCAGCGAGAGAGAAGGGGCTTGCGGGCGCATGCGGGTGTCTGACAGCGTGGGGCCAGGAGCGCATTGAGGCGGAGAGAGGAGCGGACGAGCGTGGGCATTGCGGGCGATGCTGGTGGGCTATGCCGTGGAGCAGGCCGGGTGCTTGTGCGAGACAGGCCAAAGCGGGGGGGGGAGGAGAGAAGGGAGGGGGAGTACGGCTGGGCCGCCAGCAACGGGCCGACGCCGGGAAAAACATGAATGAGGGGAAGGGAGGGAATGCTGGGCCGACAAGCGGGCCGAGCCGAGCAAGTCAAGCTAGGAAGGGGGAGGAAGAAGGCCGGGCCGGTTCTGGAGTTGGGCTAAAAAAGAAAGAAGGGATATTTTTCCATTTCAAAATCTTTTTCCTATTTAGTTTTCAAAGCCAATTCAAATGTAAACTAAATGCAAATTCAAATAGAGTTTTGAACATACTCTTCATCTCAAATATAAATGAGCAATTTTGGTAAGTTTCCAAAAAATAAATTTTACAACTTTTGAAATACTTCTATTCTCTAATTTTTCTTTTCTTTCTTTTCTTTTATTTCAAAGTCATTTTCAATTTCATTTCAAAAACATTCCAAATTACTTTGGAGTTTTAGATCAACACCATTCATCACAATAAATAAGATGCAACAACATGTATGCTCACACATGTTACTACCTTATGTTGAATTTTAAATTAATGAAAAATTTTATTTCCTATATTTCATGTGCACAAAAATTCATAAATAAATCATTTGAACTCTATTTCAAAAGAGGCTAATTTTAGGGTGTTACACCGTCAAAAGTCGATCCCTCTGTTGGAGCAAGCGCATTCCCTTTTATAGATGAAGGGTCTGGCTTTACAAGGGTGAGGGCTTAGGATGCGTACTCTACCTAGTCTTGTGGCTCACATCTATCCAGCCTATTTTCTCATTCTGATAAGTGCGAAAGGATGATAAGCGCCTACAATACTGTCGATGCCCCTGTAGAATGTCCGGATGGTTATAGAATACTACCCTGCGCAGGGTATGGGCTGTAGTACAGTGGTTTTGACTTATGGACCTCGCCCAGTCTTGCTCCGCACGCCTTTTGGTTCCTATGAGTCTCTGTCGGAGGGATGCGGGGTCGGGGTCCGAAGTAGTGCTGTGGGCAAGGTCCTCTGATTTGGTGGACCCGAGGGGTCGGGAGGCGGGCGCCGCTCCCTTGGGTCAATAACATGGTGACAGCATGTCCGTCATTTGTGGAGATCGCAAATCCTTTTCTAGAGTGTAGTGGTTGTCGTATATCTTCGTCGGGTTCCATGTCCCAGAGCTGAAGGCGGCGCCTACAACTCTATAGGGCGAGGAGCATGCACCTGTAATACCTTTCAGGCTCTGCGGCGCCTGGAAGGGTCTAAAGCACCCATCCCGTCGTTCCCTGGTAGTACCTTTCCTGCCAGGGCGCAAGATATGGTCCTTGAAGCCGTGGTTGACCTGAACGTCTTGTCTTGCCCTGTACCCATCATCATGAGGGAACGTGGAGAAGTTGTCAGGTAAGACAAAACCAGTCTTTATACATCGAGCAGGGCGAGGCTCGTTCTCGGTCGTCAGGTGAAGCAGAGACCAGTCCTTATCTCTTGGGCGAGATCAAGCCCGCCCCTCAGGGGTCGGGCGAGGCAGAGTCTATCCCTCAGCCCTCGGGCGAGGTGAGGTTGGCCCAAAAGGCATCGGGTGAGGCGAAGACTAGTCCTTAGCCCTCGGGCGAGACCAAGCCCGCCCCAAAGGCGTTGGACGAGGCGGAGACTAGCCCTTAGCCCTTGAGCGAGACTGAGCCCGCCCAAAAGGCGTCGGACGACACGGAGACTAGTCCTTAGCCCTCGGGCGAGGCAGAGCTGTCTCAAAGGCGTCGAGCGAGGCGGAACCAAACTCCTGTCATTCGAGCAAGGGACGTAACGGTGCCCTTATCCATCCAGAAGTTTTTAACATTTGGTGGTTATTGGTTCCACCTTCTGGGGTACCCCGGTATTAGGTCCCCGACAGTAGCCCCCGAGCCTCCGGGTGATTCGGATAGAATCGCCTAGGGGGTGTTCTTGATTTCGTCGGAGTTACTTTGCCGGAGGGTGCGCACGAGCACACTCATTGGGTGTAGCCCCCGAGCCCCTAGGTGATTCGAATAGAGTCGCCCAGGGGGTAGTATTGGACCCTTCGCGGGTAAGGCTAAAAGACTTGGTTTTTTATCAACTAGGTATTTTTAAGGGGATCGTGGTATTCCGTTTGATTGGAATTTCATTCAGTGTCGGCCCGGCTGGGTCTCTACTGTGGATCGAGGCCCTAATGGTCTGTGGGCTTATCTCTCGTTGGGATGGCCCTTTGGCTCTGGAACCCTAGGTGGGCCAACCCCCGGTTGTTATGGGCCCAAACGAGTTTAGTGGAGAGATTTTTCTGGTCCACGTCCCCCCTGTGGGAAAAGAGTCCAGTTGCTTCGGGAAAGCGAACCGCCTGGCGCAATTTTGGTGGGAGAGGATAGGGATCGTGGGCGCGTGTCCCGTGACGCGACATGATGGTGCGCGTGGCTAGCCCAGAGATCAAGGCGAACGGTTGCCCTTCTTGTCGCCACTATAAAACCCCGAGGTTCGCCCCCAAGGTTCCGTATTTCACCTCCTCGCCATTGTGTCTGTAGCCTTTGCCACCAATCACCCTAGCTTCCCACGCTAAAGTCACCGCCACCGTTAGGTTTGCATCTGCGTTACTGCCGCCGTCGAGCTCGCGTCCGCGCCGCCGCCCTCGTTTGAGCTCTCACCCACCTTTCCCCTGATGTTTCGATGGAGCTTTGGGGCACATCTGGCATTACTTCTCGGCGTTTGGAGGGCCTCGTCCACCACGGCCTCCTCCGCCCGCTGTCCGCCGCCGGGGAGTAGCTGCTGCCCGATGATGAGAGCAAGCCTGCGCCGCCCAAAGGGTACATCATGTCCTTTGCCATCTTTCATGAGCGGGGTTTTGCCGTACCCGCGCATAGATTTCTTTGGGGGTTGTTGGATTATTACCAAGTAGAGCTACAGCATCTTACCCCCAATGGTGTCCAACACATGGTGGCATTTGTTGCCCTGTGTGAGGGTTTCCTAGGGATCGATCCCCACTTCGATATGTGGAGGCATTTTTTCACCTTTAGTTTGTCGAAGAGGAAGATTGGGGGAAAGGATGTGAGCGTGCCGATGGGATGTGCTAGCATTCATCTGCGCCACACCCGGTCAAGGGACTACCCGCTGATGTGTCTATCATCCTCAAATAAGGGGTGGCACTCGTAGTGGTTTAATATTAGGGACGACCTGAGCGCCACATTGCCGAAGTACTCTGGGCGCCTCATCGACGAGGCTCCTAAGTTGTGGCAGTGGGGCTATCCGACTACGGAGAAGAAACACCTTGCCGACCTTGTCACCGCCATTCATGCTCTGAAGGCCCGGGGCATGAAGGGGTCGGGGATCATTGGTGCCTATCATGCGAGGAGGGTGGCGCCACTAATGGCGCGCGTGCTTCCCCTATACTAGATGGTTCCCGGAGAGTCGTTCAAAGGAACGGTGCTCACTGATGAGGTGCTTGCTCCTTCTGAAGTGGCATAGCGTATCAGGGAGGCAATGGAGCCTACAAAGGACACCTCTGGCTCCACCCTCAAACTTGTGTATCCAGTGCCAGGGCACCCCCCAATGCGACCAGAACTCGGGTTCCTTGAATTTGTAAGCTTTCCTTCCCCGTACCCTCCTTTTTTATTGAATTTCTGATCCTTTAATACCAACCTTGGGATGGCAGGACTAGCCGAGGAGGCTATTCTTCAAGGACTGCCCGGTCCTGTTGCCGAAGGATCGGGTCATGGCAGCGGCGAATCGCGTCGTGGCCGAGTGGGAAAAGAGGACAAGGGAACATAAGAAAGCTAAGGAGCGGCGGAAGCAGGAAGCACGGGACCGAGGAGAGGATGTAAGCAGCGATGACGATGATGATGATAGTGATGATGATGGCGATGATGAGGTTGATGAGGTCGCTGCCGGTGTGGATTGGGGTGTCCTGGAGGACGAGGGCACGCTAACCAATGTCCCCTCATCTGTGTAGGAACCCCCTTGTCCCGCGCGGAGGGAAGTGAGTTCGCAAGGATGGAGGAGGTTGGAGCCGAGGAGTCTACCGTTCCGTGCGGGGTGCCGGTAGAGGATCGATGGGTGGCTGGATCCGGGGAGGCCCCCGAGGTGCTGATGGAGGAGGGGGGCCTGTTGCCGTGTCTCATGAGAGGACAGAGGTGAGTGGATCCACCACCTTGCCTGAGGTGTTGTCCGAGAGGGGTGCCTCTACAGCCACGCCCTCGGAAACGAGGGAGATAAGCTCCCCTACCCAGGAACAGGGGATAGGTTCGAAGTGGTCCTGTCCCAATGAGTTGGGGTAGGGGTCCAGAGGTTCGTCCCCAAAGTGCTCCCATCGGCCGAAGGCGTCGGGGTAAGCCACTGACTCCCCTATTTTTCTTTTATTTTGTTTTTCAGTTTTGACTTTATGCCTTTTTCTTTTGTGCAGACTTTTGTGGACGGGCCATGTTCTGGGGATGGCGCCCAACAAGAGCCTTGCCCGTCAGGTGGGATGGGTGGCGTCGCTCGATGTTGCTCCTGTCTCGGGCAGGAGTGGCGATGATGCCGCGGCTGCGTTGGTTGACTCAACGATAGTCGTGGCGGCACCCGCGCCTTTGGTGGCCACCGAGCAGGCGGGATCTTCCGTAGTGGGTGCGGCATCACTGACCGAGGGTCGCGTATCACCGGTGGAGGTGGTCGTGGTCATGCCAAGCTAGGATCAACCGGGAGGCAGCCGCTCCCCTGCGCGGGGCGAGCCGCCACTTCAATGGATGGACGCTCAGGACCCAATGTCGGCCCTTTTCACGCTCGACGACCATTCCGAGAGCATGGAGCGGGAGAGTCTTGACTTCGGGCTTTCAACCATGATGAATGCCCTGGACCAGGTCAGAGGGGCCCTGCGTGAAATTGTCATTCCTACTAGCTAGGTATCTGCTCGTTCTTCCTTGCTTTCCTCCTTCTTCAAGTACTTTTATGTTTTCGTATTTTTGATACCGGTCTTCTTTTCAGGTCATCGTTGCTCGTAGTTGGAGCAAGTCTCAGTTCCTTCGTGAACAGAAAGCGGAATGGGATCGCCTTGCCGAGGAAGCCCAGCTGCGAGGAGATGTGAGCGCACAACTTGCTGCCGCCCAGCAGTGGGAGGCCTAGGCGCGTCAGGACGCGGAGGAGGCCCACGGGATGTTTGAGGACTTGTCAGCGAGGACAAAGCTAGATGAGGAGGAAATCGCCAGGCTCCGAAAGGAGCGAGACGAGCTGCTGCAGAAGAATGCCACGGCTAGTGAGAAAGCCAGCGAGCTCCTGGCAGAGCTACAGACAGAGCGGGACCTCAAGCTGAAGGCTGAGGAGAGGTCCGTGACGTTGCAAGAGAAAGCGAACCAGGATGCCTCGGTGATCGAGCGGATGACCCGAGAGCGCGACGAAGCACGTCGGGAGGCCAAGGCACGCCAGGCGGATCTTGGGGTCGAGGTGACCCAACGGTTGGATGCCGAGGAAGTTTCTGCTGGTTTGCGCATCGATCTTGCCGAGGCGCGACGGCTTCTTCAAGCTAAAAGTGATGAGTATGATCGCCTGTCCCTCGCCGTTCTGGCAGTCTGCAACAACCTGCAGGTGGCACAAGAGGAGGGGACTAGCTCGCTTGTGACCCATGCCACTAGTATCATGGCTCGGGTGGGCTAGCTTGAGGAGAATGCTTTTCACGCTGGGATCACCTAGGCCTTCACCGTCGCCCATGCTCATTATGAGAAGGAGATCAACCTGGCGGTGATGAGTGAAGGTTTCCCACCTACTTATGAGGATGAAGAACTAGATGTGATTGAGAAGGTGGTGGCTCCTCTTGTGAAGAACCTGGTGGATAATCTGAAAGAAATGGTTCTCCCTTCGTGGAAGTAGTTAGTCGAAGAATTTTGAACAAAACTTATATGTAATATGTGAACAAGTGTCGGTACTTTCGAGTCTAGACACAGTTTTGTGATTTTGCTTTGTGATTTCATTTTGTTTGATTTCACCTTCTTCCCCATTGCCTAAGGCCGCAGGGCCGGTGGTGCTTTCAGGGAAAAAATTTGGGTTGTGCTGCTTGAGCAGAACATACCGTAGCCGTCTGGTCGTTTGGTTTTTTGTGATCTTACCAATTTGTTCCCCCGAATCTTGCCGCTGGCCTTGATGTGAGGAGGGAATCTGATGTAAGGGAGGCAGCCGTACCTTAACCAGCCCCCGAGTAAGGTCCGACCCCCTGCATTTGCTGGGGTCGGGTGTTACTAGAGACCGGAACGTTCAGATGGAATCCTATTCCGTGGTTTTTGTGACAGGGTCGGTGAAGTCCTTGGATGGCGTTGCGCTATTCCCCGCCCTGCCTTCCAACAGAATTCCCCAAACGGGGACTCTATGGGCTTGGCAAGGGAGGGCCTTCAAACCTGCGTCCCTATATTGAGCGGCTCGAGCCCCCGGGCCTTGTTAGGGTCTGATAGGGGTCGGCCGTAATTCGCATGTTACCCTGTCCTCAATTTTCGTAATCGGAGGGGCTGAGTAAACTACACTTGCCTCGGTGGCTTGAGTGTGGTGCTCAATGAGCTCGCTAACGGGTATGTTCATGTGGAATCCATGTCCATCATTTGCTGATGGGGTCGGAAGAGCCCTGTGGTGGCATTTCACAACTTCTTAACCCGCCTCCCGATAGATGCCCGAGCCGTTCGATAGGCTCAGGTGGCCCGATGGCCTCTCCTCGATGGAGATTCTGTGGGTTTGGCTCAGGGTTAGAATCAAACGAGAAAAGGTTGAGATGTCCCTATCCGCTTCTGTGGCAGAACCTCCTAAGAAATCAGGCCCACGTGCAAATATCGTTGTCTCAACAGACCTCTGATAGCGTACACGAGTTCCCAACAACTTAACAGGTCTATCGGGTGTCCTCGGGAAACCCGAATCATCCACGAATCTTTTTCGAACAGGATCCCAATCACAGTCATTGTAGATTACAATAGTTTATTCAAATATATACATCAGAGTAAAAGATAGCGGAAGTCTTACGATAACATAGTTTACAAACCAGCTGTTTCAAACTTACAATACCATAAGTGTTATACAACCATAGTAGCGGGATAATATTACATTAACATTATTTATCATACAAACTAGTGCCTTGTCCAAAGGCCATTCATCATTCCTCATCGTCATTGACTTCGAACACAGACATGCAGCAGGGACCAAAACAAGCCTGCGCATGCGACTCACCTGCAACAAGGGTTAACAAACCCTGAGTACAAAAGTACTCAACAAGACTGACCCGACGTAACAGGGGGTGAAAGACTTTAAAGATGCAGGGGTTGGGGCAAGGTAAGGATGTAGCAAGATTCAAAAGTTCTTTGCCAAAAGCTTACTATTCTTATCCTATTTCCAAGTTTTACCCCTAAGTGTTTTTTGTTCATTATCTCAACTAAGTATACATTTCCCATATTCCAATCCTTCTCATTTCATTCTTTTCTCATGTTTTAGTAATTCACCAGTCCTACATTGCTTCTGTAATGAATCGAGTCTCCATATCCGTGGAGCACCGGCAATTCGAATTGATTCAAGTCCTAGCTAGGGATTCCTTATCACACAACATATGTAGAACCTAATCTTGCATATATCAACCTCGCTACCGTATCCTCCTATACTAAGCCGTCTCCACACCACCCGAGAGCACAGCACACCTCTAATCTAGCCACATTCCAGCCACGAGGGTACATGCTACTCCCGCCATCTCTCCACTCCCAGTGCGTGGGCATTCGTCTTAGTATCGGATTAGCCGAAGTAGGCTTACCGGAGTATGTGACTAGTACTATAAAGTGTCTCGTTCAGAAGATCCACAATGAGTGGCCTTTAAGCGACATAGTCGGCAACATTACCCAATATTCAAGATAAGTCAGCCGACTAGTCTCTAGTTCATTCTATCTTCTTTCTTTCTTTGGCCAGTATGCCATCTTTGATTGCATCGAAACTTTTACTTTGAAAGCCTACTATAAAGCATACTAAGCATTCTACACCTTTGTAAATGAAATCATCTTCAAGGATCGTAAACAATTAACAAGGTAGGCAATGCATCAAGTAGGTGACATTTGAAATAAACAACTTAATGCAATAGGTAACATAGGTGATAAACTTTTCAAAGTAAACAAGGTAAGGGTTTAATGCATAAACTGGGGCTTGCCTTCGTTGACGATCTTGGGTTCCGGATCAGAACCACAAATATCGAATCCCGTGACAACTAGGGATTCTTCCACAACTTGCTCAACTAGACTCGTTTCACTCTTGGGTTCTACATGAAATAATAACATATGCTTCAACATGATGATAATGTAAACATGATGCTTTCATGGTGCATGAAATATAATAACACCTTGAATACAACTTTCCTTCACGGTACAGTTGCAAGCCAACAAAACCAACTTGCAATTCTACCATCAAGGACCACACAAGTGACTTGACCAAATTGATCTTGAAACCTTACTGGTCACAAAACATGACCAAAACAAGATCAAACTCTAACCTAACACTTAAGGTTTACTTTTATTCATTTTTGAATTAATTTGGAAATAAGCCCAAAAATGAACTTGTTCCAAATAATCTCAAAATTTTATGTAAGCTTCCTCATGACAAATTAGTGTACCAAAACAAATTTCATAATTTTTGGAATTATATACAGTGGCCTACAAAAATCATGAAAATTGCATTTATCAATTAATTGACTGAATTTTTTAACATTAAAAATTTATTCAAATTTCAAGTTTCATAATTTTAAACCATAATAGAACATGTACAGAAGCTGCACACAAATTTTCAGAATTTTTGGAGCTATAAATATTTTCCTATAAATTTCCAAAGTTTCAGCACTATTCAAAATTTAGAAAATATCAAAACTCACTGTTCTCTCCCTCTTCTCGCACTGATAGCTTGGGCCCGTCCGTCAGCGACATAAACAGAGGAACGGCGGCGCTGCCATCACCGGTAGGCCAAAACACGCCGGCGGTGAGGCTCCGGCGAGGCAGACCGCACCTACATGACCAACACTACCCCGCGAATCTATCCCAGCTCTCAGAAAGGCAGCAGGCGCACCGGAGGGAGCTCCACGCCGGCCATGGCGGCGCGGGCACGACGGCGCATGACGTAACTATGGCTACGATGCAGTAGAGGCTAAAGCGAAGTGAGCATCACGCTCAGGAGCTCACCGTGAATACGACGGTGTGCTTGGTGAAGGCGGAGACGGGCTGGAACGGCGTGGCCACGATGAAGTCGGTGGTGGCGGCGCTTCGGCCGGCTCCGAAGAAGAAGACGCTGTGGGTTGGCGCTGGACTGCTAGAGGCGAGGCGAGCAGGCCTAGAAGGAGCGGCAGGGCAAGGCGGAGCTACTGGCAAATGCAATTGGCACGAGATGATTCGGCGAGGATGAATTTTGTGAGCGCGGCAAGGTCACCGGCGGCGAGCAGACGGGAGGAAAGAAGAACGACGACGGTGGTGCTCCTATTTATAGAGGGGAAGGACGCGTCTGGCTTCAACAGCTCACACCCGAGGTCGCCACGGAGACGGCAGCGTGTCACCATGCGAGAAAGCGGTGAAAAACGATCGGCGGCGGCAGCTGCGTGGCGCCGGCGGCAAGCAGGGAGGTGGTGCTCGGCTTTGTTTTGATTTTTGATTTATTTATAGAATTGCCACTGCATTTATTTTGCAAATTACTCACAATTTTTCTAAAGAAGTTGAAAATCTCCAAAAATGAAAGTTGATCAACTTTTCAAACTCTACAACTTTGCTTTAATGAACATTTTCAAATTCTACCTCCATTTTGAAATTTGAATTTGGGGTGCATTTGAGCATTTGAATCATTTCAAAATTACTCCAAATTTTATATGTAAACTTTAAAAACTTTGAATACCAAAGTTGATCCTTATAAAATAAACTTCAACTTTGCTTTTTGTCACAACCCCAAATTCCAAATGGATTTTGAAATAGACAAAAGGGGCAAAAAGGCCTTTTATGATTTGAATTTGAATTCAAATTTGATTTGTTTACCTTTTTACTTAACTTTGATTTTTGACCAGTAACATGGCCCATTAGGGTTATTTGAGTCAATTAACACATGGTCTCACACGATCACATGAAATTTGACCCTTGTGGTCATGATCTTTATTTAAAGTTTTGGATCACATACATCACATAAAATAACAACTTATGAGATAAAGCTTATTAGTTAATGCATTCAAAATTTTCTACTTTATGAATGCTTTGCAATGCATATGATGATATGTCATGTTTTAGTGCTAGGTCAAAACACCAGAGGTGTTACAACCCTTCTCCCTTAAAGAAATCTCGTCCCGAGATTTAAAACCTAAGGCTAAGTAATGGAAAAGGAAATGTGTCAAACTAACACATCATAACTTTATTCAAAAAGCTAGTGAGGGGTTTTTCCATCCTTTTAACAAAAGAAACAAGTTACAATATAGACAAGGTATTGCAACTACATAGAAGCGAAGAAGTCAGGAAAGTTTTCTTCTAAGTAATCCTTGGACTCCTAACTAGCTTCATCTTCAGTGTGTTGATTCCATTGTACTTTGTAGAACTTGATGGTACGTCTTCGAGTGACTCGATCTTTCTGATCTAAGACTCTAATGGGGTACTCGGCATAAGTAAAATCAGGTTCTAGTTCTACATCACCAAAGTCGACCACTTGGTCAGGTACTTGAAGACACTTCTTTAACTGAGATACATGGAAGATATCATGCATAGCTGACATGTGATCTGGTAGCTTGACGCGATAGGCGACTGGTCCACATCGTTGTTGGATTTGAAAAGGACTGATATAACGGGGCGCCAACTTTCCCCGAATCCCAAAACGATGAACTCCTTTCTTCGGCGATACCTTGAGGTAGACATGATCTCCCACTTTGAATTCTAGCGGTCGTCTCCTCTTATCAGCATAGCTTTTCTGTCGAGATTGAGCTACCTTCATATTGGCTGGTATGAGTTTAACTTTCTCTTCAGCTTCCTTGACCACATCTGGTCCAAAGAACCAACGCTCTCCAGCTTCTGACCAATTTAAAGGTGTCTGGTATCTATGGCCATACAATGCTTCGAATGGTGCCATTTTAATGCTCTCTTGATAGCTATTGTTATATGAGAATTTAGCTAAGGGAAGGCATTCATCCCATTTAGCACCATAGGAAAGGACACATGCTCTTAACATATCTTCAAGAATTTGATTTATCCTTTCAGTCTGTCCATCTGTTTGCGGATGATAAGCAGAACTGCGGATAAGTTTAGTTCCCAAAGACTCATGTAGACTTTTCCAAAACTTGGATATGAACAATGACCCTCTATCAGAGACGATGGTCTTGGGTGCCCCATGCAGACTGAAGATTCTATCAAGATAAAGCTTTGCATACTGTTCCGCTCGATATTTATCTCTGACTCGTAAGAAATGAGCTATCTTGGTTAGGCGATCAACAATAACCCATATTGAATTGTGGCCTGCAGATGTCCTAGGCAATCCCACGATGAAGTCCATACATATATCTTCCCACTTCTAAGATGGAACTGGCAATGAATGTAATGGACCTGCAGTCTTCATGTGAACCACCTTGACTCTCTGGCAAGTATCACATTTGGCCACATATTGAGCCATTTCTATTTTCATTTTGGTCCACCAATATCTCTTTCTCAGATCATGATACATCTTGTTGCTACCTAGATGAATGGAGTATCTTGTAGAATGAGCTTCATCAAGAATCTGCTTTCGCAGCTCTAGACTTTTGGGTACTACCAATCTATCTTTGAACCATACGACATCAGATTCATCAATCTTGAAAATGTTGGTTTTCCAGATCTGACTTTATCTTTGATATGGGCTATACCCTTACTTTTCCGTTGAGCAGTAATGATCTGATCTTTGATAGTGAACTCAACTGTAATATTGGACAGGGAACCTTGTTCTATGATTTGTAAATTCAGATGCTCCATCTCTTGACACAATGTTCGTTGCATAGGTTTCACAGTCAGACAATGGCAATGACTCTTGCGACTCAGGGCATTGGCAACCACATTAGCCTTGCCCGGATGATAATGCACTTCTAAGTCATAATCTTTGATAAGTTCTAACCATCTTCTTTGCCTCATATTCAACTCTAACTGTGTGAAGATATATTTCAAACTTTTGTGATCCGTATAGATATGACAGATATTGCCCAATAAATAATGTCGCCAAACCTTGAGTGCATGAACAACAGCGGCTAATTCAAGATCATGGGTGGGATAATGTTCTTCATGCTTCTTGAGTTGTCTAGAAGCATATGCTATGACTCTGCCTTCTTGCATAAGAACACAGCCAATACCAATTCTAGATGCATCACAATAGATATCAAACGGCTTCTTGATATTAGGTTGTGCTAATACTGGTGCAGTTGTCAGCAACTTCTTTAATGTTTGAAAGGCCTTCTCACATTCTATCGACCATACAAACTTAGTTTGATTTTTCAGCAATCCAGTAATTGGCTTCGCAATTCTAGAGAAGTCAGGGATGAACCAACGGTAATAACCTGCCAACCCCAGAAAACTACGAACTTGATGAACAGTGGTAGGTGCTTTCCAATTAAGGACTTCTTCTACCTTGCTTGGATCAATAGCTATACCTTCAGCAGATAACACATGACCCAGAAATTGTACTTCCTCTAACCAGAATGCACATTTACTGAATTTGCCATATAATTGGTGGTCTCTTAATCGTTGTAGAACAATGCGGAGATGTTCCACATGTTCCTCTTTGCTCTTAGAATAGATAAGAATGTCGTCAATGAACACCACTACAAACTTATCCAACTCGGGCATAAAAACTGAGTTCATCAGGTACATGAAATGAGCCGAGGCATTGGTCAGCCCAAAAGACATGACTAGATACTCATATAGACCATATCGGGTAGTAAACATTGTCTTTGGCACATCTTCTCGTCTGATCTTAATCTGGTGATAGCCTGATCTCAAGTCTATCTTCGAGAACACGTTAGCTCCCGCAAGTTGGTCAAAGAGCAAATCAATTCGGGATAAGGGGTATTTGTTCTTTATGGTGACTTCATTTAATGGCCGATAGTCAATACATAACCTTAAGGTTTGGTCCTTTTTCTTCACGAAGATAGCAGGGCATCCCCAAGGTGATGAACTGGGTTGAATGCAACCCTTGTCTAACAACTCTTGTAGTTGGATTTTTAATTTTGCTAGTTCTTTGGGTGGCATCCTATATGCTCTTCTCGACATAGGTGCTGTTCCTGGTTTCAGATCAATTCTAAACTCTATATCTTGGTCTGGTGGCAGACCATGCAGATCATCGGGAAAGACATCCGTAAATTCACATACCACTAAAATTTTCTCGGCTTCTTCAATAGTAGTTGCACAGACTGTTTCAACTGTACTCTTAGGAAAGGGAAGTTGGATGAGAAGTTGGGTTTTGCTATCAGGTGCATTTACCCTTATGGTTCTACGCAGGACATCTATGATAGCCCCATGTTGGGTTAACTAGTTCATACCAAGGATCACATCTATATCTTGATTCTTTAATATCAGCATATTGGTAGGGAACTCATATCCTCCCAAATCAATAGGTACATGCTGAACTACCTCCCTTGTACAGATTCGTCCCCCGGGCGACTGTATATGATATGGTTCTTTTGTTTCCCTAATAGTTATCCCATGCTTCACAACAAATGTACGATTGATGAATGTATGGGATGCACCAGAATCAAATAAGGTAATTGTAGGGTGCTTAGCAATGAGAAACATACCCATCATTACTGGTTCTCCTTCTAGAATAGATTCCACCTAAGTATAGAAGACCCTTCCAGTTTTCTTCTCAGCCTGTCCTTTCTGACTGTTTTGAGCATTGCCCTTGTACTAATTCTGAGCTTAAGTAACAGGGGCTTTAGGTGCATCAGGATTATTCTTCCTGGGATACGGACATTCTCGGGAAAAGTGTCCGGGTTTACCACAATTATAACATGGATAATTGTGATTCTGGGGAGTAGCAGTGCGGTTTGCATTATTTATATTATTTTGCTGCTGCGGTGCTTGATGAGGATAAGGCATATTAGTTGCAGGGCGAATAAAGATTTGCTGCCTGCTTTGGCCTTGTTGTGGGTGGAATGGCGTACGGCCATGATTCTGAGGATGGTAGACTATCTTTTGACGCTTTCCACCCAACGATCCGGAAGCAGATACTCTCTTTTTCTTCGCCTCCTTGTGTCGATGGTAATTCTCCTCTAAAGCGATAGCAATATTGACTATCTCATGATAAGTTGCGTTGCCACAAGTTGCCATCATGGTCTGAAGTTTAGTGTTCAAGCCTCTAAGGAAATGATTCTTCTTCTTCCTATCAGTATTCACATACTCTATAGCATACTGCGACAGGAGATTGAAGCGCCCAACATAGTGCATCACCAGGTGCTCCCCTTGCTTAAGGGCCAAAAACTCTTCTAACTTCATGGTCATCACACCATCTAGAATATAATGTGCCCTGAAGGCATCCTTAAACTCCCTCCAGGTGATTTGGTGACCAGCGGGCTGTACAGCTACCAAATTTGCCCACCAGGCACTAGCAGCTCATCGGAGTTGCTATGCCGCAAACCTTGGTTTCTGAAGCTTGATACAGTGAATCAGCTCAAACTTTTACTCTATTGTCCGGAGCCAATCATCAGCTTCTAAAGGCTCTTCTGCCTTAGAGAACATAGGCGGACGTGTGTCAGTAAAATCAACATAGGTTGACTCATCATTTCCATTATTACAGCGGCCATGATTAGGGTATGGTGCCTGTTGGTTCTGAGCCAATTCCTTTAACAACCTAGCATTCTCTGTTGTTGCATTGACAAGTGCGGCTATGGCATCTGCCATAGTCGGAGGCATTGGTGGAGGATTTGGGATATCCTCATTGTCATGCGAGGTACTTGCGCCAGCTCGAGTGATAGGACGAGGCATCTATTAAGGAGGCACGTTTATTTACATTCTTATTTATTGAAAGCAGTTAAAAGGTTTCATGCTACATAGGGTTACTTATTTATATTACATGTCTTGTATCCCACAAGACAACCCTGGTTTCCTAGGAAAGCAGTAAAGGAACTATTTCTACTCCAAGCTCTTAGTCATCGGCGTCCGTGTCCATACCGGACGAAACCTCATCTTCATCTGAGAAGTACACTAACTCCTCAGGATCCTCCTCCTCTTCTTCATCGTGGACTTCTCCTGGATTCACAATCATTTCTTCATCTGTAACTTCACCATCCCCATGAGGAGGATGAAGTTGATCGTACAGCAAGTGGACATTCTCATGAAGAATGACATTGTCCATCTCTAGGTCTTCTACGTAGAACTCCAACTCATGGACGTGTTCATTGGCCACATCTTCTCGTGTCCAGGCTTCATTCCATAGCTCCATGGTCATGGTGATGCCCCTTTGCATTTCCGCCAGCTTCTCTTGATCTTTGGCGTGAGCTTAACGAAGAGTGTTGAGCTCCTTGGTAAGGTTCTCGATGTTGGTGGGATGGCTTGAAGATCCATCATCTCCTAAGTTCCTAGAACTTCCTTCTCCAAGCTCGTGGTTTTGTGGTGCCAACTGGTGACGAGGGACTCCATGAGGTCCAGTGGACTTGCATGCGGTTATCTTGGTCTTTGCCATAGCCTGTAGAAGTTAGGGTAGGACTATAAGAATAACTAGAGGATAATGGAGGTTAGCAAGAATGGGATCGACATTACTTACCCAACCACTTTTAAGGGGAATTATTATGCAAGGTGTTCAAGCATGATGCATGAATCGATCTTACGAATCTAGGTACAAAAGATTTATATAATCATAAGTACTAGATTTTTAATACATAGGACAAACCTAATCATATTATCCGCTATGAACTTTCAAATAAGATAGGATTGAGGCTAGATCAAAGGTAAGAAGAAAGAAATTTGAACTTTAAAATATCAAGTTTACTTCCTTTGATCCAAATCAATTTGAAGGTTTTCCAAAGTAACCTACAATGATCTTAGATAGGACCTACTCTGATACCAGCTGTGGCAGAACCTCCTAAGAAATCGGGCCCACATGCATCTATCGTTGTCTCAACAGACCTCTGATAGCGTACACGAGTTCCCAACAACTTAATAGGTCTGTCGGGTGTCCTCGGGAAACCCGAATCATCCACGAATCTTTTTCGAACAGGATCCCAATCATAGTCATTGTAGATTACAACAGTTTATTCAAATATATACATCAGAGTAAAAGATAGCGGAAGTCTTATGATAACATAGTTTACAAACCAGTTGTTTCAAACTTACAATACCATAAGTGTCATACAACCATAGTAGCGGGATAATATTACATTAACATTATTTATCATACAAACTAGTGCCTTGTCCAAAGGCCATTCATCATTCCTCATCGTCATTGACTTCGAACACAGACATGCAGCAGGGGCCAAAACAAGCCTGCGCATGCGACTCACCTGCAACAAGGGTTAACAAAGTACAAAAGTACTCAACAAGACTGACCCGACGTAACAGGGGGTGAAAGACTTTAAAGATGCAGGGGTTGGGGCAAGGTAAGGATGTAGCAAGATTCAAAAGTTCTTTGCCAAAAGCTTACTATTCTTATCCTATTTCCAAGTTTTACCCCTAAGTCCTTTTTGTTCATTATCTCAACTAAGTATACATTTCCCATATTCCAATCCTTCTCATTTCATTCTTTTCTCATGTTTTAGTAATTCACCAGTCCTATATTGCTTCTGTAATGAATCGAGTCTCCATATCCGCGGAGCACCGGCAATTCGAATTGATTCAAGTCCCAGCTGGGGATTCCTTATCACACGACATATGTAGAACCTAATCTTGCATATATCAACCTCGCTACCGGATCCTCCTATACTAAGCCGTCTCCTCGCCACCCGAGAGCACAGCACACCTCAAATATGGCCACATTCTGGCCACGAGGGTACACGCTACTCCCGCCATCTCTCCACTCCCAGTGCTTGGGCATTCGTCTTAGTATCGGATTAGCCGAAGTAGGCTTACCAGAGTATGTGACTAGTACTACAAAGTGTCTCGTTCAGAAGATCCACAATGAGTGGCCTTTAAGCGACATAGTCGGCAACATTACCCAACATTCAAGATAAGTCACCCGACTAGTCTCTAGTTCATTCTATCTTCTTTCTTTCTTTGGCCAGTATGCCATCTTTGATTGCATCGAAACTTTTACTTTGAAAGCCTACTATAAAGCATACTAAGCATTCTACGCCTTTGTAAATGAAATCATCTTCAAGGATGGTAAATAATTAACAAGGTAGGCAATGCATCAAGTAGGTGACATTTGAAATAAACAACTTAATGCAATAGGTAACATAGGTGATAAACTTTTCAAAGTAAACAAGGTAAGGGTTTAATGCATAAACCAGGGCTTGCCTTCGTTGACGATCTCGAGTTCCGGATCAGTACCACAAATATCGAATCCCGTGACAACCAGGGATTCTTCCACAACTTGCTCAACTAGAATCATTTCACTCTCGGGTTCTACACGAAATAATAACATATGCTTCAACATGATGATAATGTAAACATGATGCTTTCATGGTGCATGAAATATAATAACACCTTGAATACAACTTTCCTTCACGGTACAGTTGCAAGCCAACAAAACCAACTTGCAATTCTACCATCAAGGACCACACAAGTGACTTGACCAAATTGATCTTGAAACCTTACTGGTCACAAAACATGACCAAAACAAGATCAAACTCTAACCTAACACTTAGGGTTTAATTTTATTCATTTTTAAATAAATTTGGAAATAAGCCCAAAAATGAACTTGTTCCAAATGACCTCAAAATTTTATGTAAGCTTCCTCATGACAAGTTATTGTACCAAAATAAATTTCATAATTTTTGGAATTATACAGTGGCCTACAAAAATAATGAAAATTGCATTTATCAATTAATTGACTGAATTTTTGAACATTAAAAATTTATTCAAATTTCAAGTTTCATAATTTTAAACCATAATAGAACATGTACAGAAGCTACACACAAATTTTCAGAATTTTTGGAGCTATAAATATTTTCCTATAAATTTCCAAAGTTTTAGCACTATTCAAAATTTAGAAAATATCAAAACTCACTGTTCTCTCCCTCTTCTCTCACTGACAGCTTGGGCCCGTCCGTCAGCGACACAAACAGTGGAACGGCGGCGCTGCCATCACCGATCGGCCAAAACACGCCGGTGATGAGGCTCTGGCGAGGCAGACCGCACCTACATGACCAACACTACCCCGCGAATCTATCCCAGCTCTCAGAAAGGCAGCAGGCGCACCGGAGGGAGCTCCACGCCGGCCATGGCGGCACGGGCACGATGGCGCACGACGTAACTACGGCTACGATGCAGTAGAGGCTAAAGCGAAGTGAGCATCACGCTCAGGAGCTCATCGTGAATACAACGGTGTGCTTGGTGAAGGCGGACACGGGCTGGAACGGCGTGGCCACGGTGAAGTCGGTGGTGGCGGCGCTTCGGCCGGCTCTGAAGAAGAAGATGCCGTGGGTTGGCGCTGGACTGCTAGAGGCAAGGCGAGCAGGCCTGGAAGGAGCGGCAGGGCGAGGCGGAGCTGCTGGCAAATGCAATTGGCACGAGATGATTCGGCGAGGATGAATTTTGTGAGCGCGGCAAGGTCACCGGCGGTGAGCAGACGGGAGGAAAGAAGAACGATGGCGGTGGTGCTCCTATTTATAGAGGGGAAGGACGCGTCTGGCTTCAACAGCTCACATCCGAGGTCGCCACGGAGACGGCAGCGTGTCACCACGCGAGAAAGCGGTGAAAAACGATCGGCGGCGGCAGCTGCGTGGCGCCGGCGGCAAGCAGGGAGGTGGTGCTCGGCTTTGTTTTGATTTTTGATTTATTTATAGAATTGCCACTGTATTTATTTTGCAAATTACTCACAATTTTTCTAAAGAAGTTGAAAATCTCCAAAAATGAAAGTTGATCAACTTTTCAAACTCTACAACTTTGCTTTAATGAACATTTTCAAATTCTACCTCCATTTTGAAATTTGAATTTGGGGTGCGTTTGAGCATTTGAATCATTTCAAAATTACTCCAAATTTTATATGTAAACTTTAAAAACTTTGAATACCAAAGTTGATCCTTATAAAATAAACTTCAACTTTGCTTTTTGTCACAACCCCAAATTCCAAATGGATTTTGAAATAGACAAAAGGGGCAAAAAGGACTTTTATGATTTGAATTTGAATTCAAATTTGATTTGTTTACCTTTTTACTTAACTTTGATTTTTGACCAGTAACATGGCCCATTAGGGTTATTTGAGTCAATTAACACATGGTCTCACACGATCACATGAAATTTGACCCTTGTGGTCATGATCTTTATTTAAAGTTTTGGATCACATACATCACATAAAATAACAACTTATGAAATAAAGCTTATTAGTTAATGCATTCAAAATTTTCTACTTTATTAATGCTTTGCAATGCATATGATGACATGTCAAGTTTTAGTGCTAGGTCAAAACACCAGAGGTGTTACAGCTTCTGAGCGGGGTCAGGCAGGGCCGCTGGGCTTGTCTCAGTTATTTCTCCCTGGCTCTGTTTGGCACGAGGCGGCCTCGAGCCCTTCGCGGGCCAGCCTTGGAACCTCGGCCTGCTGCCACCCATATCGAATGAGGCGACGATCGTTTCGTGACACGACACGAAGCGTTGGGATGCAACGTTTTGCATATGTAATGTTTGAATGTATAATTTAATCGAAATAAAGGCGGAGTCGGTAACGTTACCTTGGTAGCACGAATGACGAAAAGCTCCTACCAGACATGTTCGAGCCCGGTTTCGGGTCTGATGTTCTTGGCGAGGCCGGTCATAAACTGCATAAGTATTGCTATTTTTGTTTTTGCGATTGATTTTTAGGTGACCTGCCAGCTTCCCCCTGAAGGGGGGGGCTCTGCGGGTGGACCCCTCCAAAGTCCTTTCGAGAAGGTGGGAGCTAAGGCTGGCAGTGTGAGGAACTATGAACGTGATTATGCTGGTGAACCAAAAAGGCTCCATAGCCAATGGAGCGTAGGGTCCGGTGGTTCGTCCAGTTGTATTCATCATTATATTCCCACACGTCGTGCTTTTTGGTTCCCAAACATATGGAGGGATCGGGCTAAGAGGGTGTTTAAACAAACATGCGCCCTCGGCAGCCCCCGAACGATGTTCGTGTCCCTACCGTTGCTGGGGTCGGAAGCTCGGCAAAGAACTCAACACTCAAAGTAAATAAACAAGAGTGCTTATCTTACGGTCGGTCGGTCGTTGTTCGTTGTTTTGCCTGGGCCGACCGATTGACCCAGGGGGCCCGTTGGGCTTCCCCCGGAAGGAGGTTCCATTGTTGGATTGCCCCTGGTCCTGCCTGGGGAAGTGAAGAGTCGCCTATAGGTAAGTATGCACCGGTTCTTGTGTCCGGGGCGCGTTAGTAGTGGGCCATGCCCAGGTGATGTTCTGGCTTACCAGGCGGCGTCCTGTCGATCAGAGCGCGTCCCGTCATTTCCGGTGCGTCACCTCAGATTCCTATCAGCATTGATTTCGCATTTGTATTGAATAGGGAAAGGCAAAGATCTTTTCGGCCAAACCTTTCGCCTTTCCTCAGCTGTTGAGCCCCTTCTTTAAATAGGGGGGGAAGGAGTTTTTGTCCCACCTCCTTGCCAACCTCTGAGCCGCCACCCCTTTTCCTCGTTCCTTTCCACCGAATGCCTCGGTTCCTAAGTAAGAGAGGGTGATGCCAGGGGAAGAGAAAACTCATAGATCCGCTCGTGAATCTGGAGCGTGATGTCGAGCCGGAGGTCATCCAACGTAGATGAGATGGTGTGAGCTGCCCTTGCTGAGGAGGAGTCGCTGCTGCCGAAGGAGAAGGAACGCTGGAGGGCGCCTCACGTCGTCGACTTTGCCATCGTTCGCTGTGTCCCTCCTTTGGCGGGAGGCATTTCTTGCCCTGACGCCGTTGTTAGGGTTGTGGCTAATGATGATGGCGTAGTCCCTGGACGCCCTGGTGGAGGCGTCGCTGTCGGGGTTGCGGCTGACGACGATGGCATAGTCCCTAGACGCCCCGGCGGAGGCGCTACAGTTGCCGGCGTGGAGCTCGACATTGCAAGTGATGGTGCCTTCGAGGACCCCGTGAAATGGTAGGACGTCGCCGATGGAGAGCGTGGTGCGGCGGCCACAGTAGACGAACTGGCCCATGTACATGCCTAGACGTTGCCAATGGAGAGCGTGGTGCGGCGGCCATAGTAGACGAACTGGCCCGTGTACATGCCCAGACGTTGCCGATGGAGAGCGTGGTGCGGCGACCATAGTAGACAAACTGGCCCGTGTACATGCCCGGACGTCGCCGATGGAGAGCTCGGCGCGGTGGCCGCAGTAGTACTCATAGTAAAGCTAGGTAGGGACTGTAATTGAATAAGTTTGTGGGGTGGCCCCCGAGTAAACAGTCTTCTGAATTTATGAGTGTATTAGTCCTTTTTGTGATGAAATCTCTTTGTAAGTGGTGAATTCGTGTGAAGAATGAACAAATTTTCATCTTTTATTATGGCAAGCAATTTTTTAGCTTCCTCTTTTTGTAGAAGAGGTTTTGGTGCCCTCCGACCCTTCCCATGGTTCAAGTCATAAGAAACTAGGAGTGCGGGTGAATTAATTCTGATCGCGCTGGTGAGCAAAGAGGTCACAGCCGCTGGGGCGTGGGTCTCCCACAGTCCTACCAGTTGTACTCAGAATTTGTTCCCAAAATCTTAGTCCTTAGGACTTGTTTACGAGAAGAACGGAAAACTTAGAGAATGTTTGCAAATACAACACAGTAAGTTTTTGCAAGCGTACTTGTAGTATTCATGTCAGCCCCCGAGTGAGGTCTGACCCCTCGCAAATTGCAGGGGTAGGATGTCACTAAGGATCGAGGTATTGTAATGACAAAAACTGATAAGGAAGAAACATGCGTTTATTTAAGGGTAAAAACGACGTAGCTGCTCAATGTTCCAGGTGTTGGTGAAGACCTCGCCGTTGATGGTTTTCAACCTATAGGCGCCTGGGCAAAGTACTTTCACAATGACGTAGGGCCCCTCCCAGGGCAGGGAGAGTTTGTGGCGGCCCTTGTTGCTCTGTACAAGGTGGAGGATGAGGTCCCCGATGTTGAAGGCTCGACCCCGCACCCGTCGGCTGTGGTACCGTCGCAACACCTACTGGTACTTAGCCGAACGGAGAAGGGCAATGTCGCAGGCTTCATCTAGTAGGTCCATGGTGTCTTGGTGAGATGCCTTGGCCCCCTGTTCGTCGTATGCTCTGATTCTTGGTGCTCCATAGTCAAGGTCCGTTGGGAGAACGGCCTTAGAACCGTAGATCATGAAGAAGGGTGTGTAGCCAGTGGCTCGGCTAGGAGTTGTCCTTAGGCTCCAGAGCACAGCTGGAAGCTCAGCGAGCCAGCGCGCGCCGAACTTGTTCAATTGGTTGAAAATTCTTGGCTTAAGGCATTGTAGGAGCATGCCATTTGCGCGCTCAACCTACCCGTTCGTCTAGGGGTGCGCGACGGCTGCCCAATCGATCTGGATGTGTTGTTCATCGCAGAATCAAATGAATTTTCTGCCGGTGAACTACGTGCCATTGTCCATGATGATGGAGTTCGGTACTCCAAAGCGATGGATGATGTCAAGGAAGAATAGCACAGCTTGCTCAGATTTGATCGTGGATATTGGTCGAGCTTCAATCCATTTTGTAAACTTGTCTATGGTGACAAGAAGGTGGGTGAAGCCTCCGGGTGCCTTTTTGAGTGGCCCAACTAGGTCGAGCCCCCAGACCATGAAGGGCCATGTGATGGGGATCATCTGGAGTGCTTGGGCCGGGAGGTGAGTTTGCCGAGCGTAGTACTAACACCCTTCGCAGGTGCGTACAATTTGCTTAGCATTGGCTACTACGGTGGGCCAGTAGAAGCCTTGTCGGAATGCATTCCCAACCAAGGTCCTTGGTGCAGCATGATGACCACAGACTCCACCGTGGATATCGCTTAGCAGAAGTTTTCCCTGTTCGCTAGGGATATAGAGTTGCAGGATCCCAATGTGACTCCGTTTGTAGAGTTCGCCCTCTACAAGAACGAAGGACTTGGCGCGGCACGCAAGCCGTCGGGCTTCCATCTTGTCTGCTTTTAGTATGTCGTGGAGGAGGTAGTCGAGGTAAAGCGTTCTCCAGTCATTGGGAGGGTCGGAGTCTGCCGCTGGATCCTCTTCGAGCTCCATGACCTCAGGGTCAGGCGGAGCAGTCGGCGGGTCGATCCCCGGGACAGGATCAGGCGGGCCATCGTTGGCTCGTTCCGACCCCTCATAGTGCACCGAGGGCTTGTGTTGATCATTGGCGAAAACACCCATCGGCACTGGCTCTCAGCTGGACGCTGCTTTCACGAGCGTGTTGGCTGCTTTGTTGAGGCGCCTTGGGATGTGACTGAGCTCGAGGCCGTCAAATTTGTCCTCCAGCCGTCGGACTTATTGGCAGTATGCCTCCATCTTGGCGTCATGGCAGCTTGACTCCTTCATGACCTGGTTGACGACTAGCTGGGAGTCGACCCTGACATCGAGGCGTTGGATGCCCAGCTCAATGGCGATTCGTAGGCCGTTGATGAGCGCTTCGTATTCTGTAGTATTGATTGATGAGGGGAAATGGAGCTGAACCATGTACCTCATGCGGACCCCGAGGGGAGATACGAAGACTAGTCCTGCTCCAGCGCCCTTCTTCAGCAGCGATCTGTCGAAGTACATCGTCCAGTACTCTTGATCGACGACTGCTGGTGGCATCTAGACCTCGGTCCACTCCGCGATGAAGTTAGCCAGAACTTGGGATTTGATCGCTGTTCGGGGGGCATAAGAAATGCCCTGATCCATCAGCTCGAGCACCCACTTTGCGGTTCTTCCCGTAGCGTCCTGGCTATGGATGACCTCGTCGAGGGGGAACAACATCACGACTGTCATAGGGTGTGACTCGAAGTAGTGGCGTAGCTTCCTCTTGGTGATGAGGACGGTGTAGAGGAGTTTTTGGATTTGGGAGTAGCGGGTTTTGGAGTAGGATAACACCTCGCTGATGAAATATACAGGGTGCTGCACCTTGAAGGTGTGCCCCTCTTCTTCCCACTCTACCACTAAGGCGGCGCTAACCACTTGCGTGGTGGCCGCTATGTATAGGAGGAGGGATTCTCTGTTGCTTAGAGGGACCAGGACCGGGGGTTTAGTTAGAAATTGCTTTACCATATCAAGTGCTTCCTGAGCCTCGGTTGTCCACTCGAAGCGATCAGATTTCTTCAAGAGTCGATAAAGGGGGAGTCCTCGTTCGCCGAGGCGTGAAATGAATCGGCTGAGGGTGGCAAGTTAACACCTCGGGTGTTTAAATACTAAAACCTGACATGTCATCATATGCATTGCAAACATTTGGCATTTGGTGAAAACTTTGAGATGCATACACTAAAACAAGTTTATATTTATGTGGTATGTGTTGAATTGTATTGTTTGACTCAAGTTCAAAGTTTGTTTGGATTTTGAATTTTCGAGAAAACCCTGATTTTCAGCATTTAAATCCTACCCTGAAAACTCATTTCAAAATTTAAGCATATTTTGGGGTTGAGCCCAAAAGCAAAAGTGTAGAGCTTGACAAGTTATACAAAGTTTGTTTTTGGAGTTTTTAAAGTTGTTATGAAAAATTTGAAGTAATTCAAAAAGGCGTAATTCGTTAAATGTTCCCTATTTGAATTCAAAAGTTCATTTCAAAATGTAGACCGAATTAGGGAGTAGTTATAAAAGAAAAGTTGTAGAACTTGGAATTTTGAACAACTTTTATTTTTGGAGATTTTTGAGTTGTTACACAAATTTGGGAGTAATTTGAATTTGAAAACGAAGGGCAATTCTGTAAATTCTGTGAACAGTGTTCACCGCCTAAGCTACACCGCCGGCGACCTTCGATTTGCTTCCAGGCGCGGTCGTGGCCGTCTTTGGCGTCACGCTGGCGTGGTGAAGGCCACAACACAGCTTCCTTGCGCTTCTGAGCCGCGCTATTTAGCCTTGGCCGTCGCCGTTTGTCCCCGCTCTCTTGCTCTGTTTTCCAGACGCCACGGCCATAACTCCGGTGAGCTCTCACCGTCGCTTTAGCGCACTCCTGCTGCTGAAAAGCTTGTCACAGCTCCGCCTGCTACTTGCGCACCCAACCAACCTATTTTTGTCGCTTGACTTCGCCGGCAACTCGCTGCCCACGCCCTTCTTCCTCGCGGCCGGCAACCTCACCCGCAATCCCGTTTCGTCGTGGCCAGCGCATTGTGGTGAGTCTCTGTCCTTGTCGAGCTGTGATTCAGTTTCACCATGATGCCGTGGTGCTTTGTACCTTGATGCTTGATCAAATTGTCCACCACAGCCACCGGAGCGCCACCGTCGCCGTTGCTTGCTCTGTCGTGACCGCTGTGACCATCGCACGGCGTCTCCAGTGCTCCTCCGGCCTTGTGCTCTACTCAGTCGCGTTTGGGGTGAGCTGCTGATGCTTCCTAGGCCATGTGTTTAAGCTTTACAAGTCTCACATCACTAGCGTAGCGTAACCGCGCCGTCGTGGCCGCCATGGCCGGCGTAGTGCTCGGTCCAGTCCGTAGCTAGTCCAGCTTGTGCCCCAAATCGATGCGCCTAGTCGAGGGTAGTGTTTTGGTACCTTGGTCGTCACTGTTGGTCTCGCCGTCGGTGAGATATCGCTGGCTAGCGCGCGTGTCGCCGGAGTCAAAGCCTGAGGTTGAAGATGACATGTAGGGTCGGGATGTCAGTGACTGTGTAGTTCAAAAATGGATTTTTCTATTTTCTGGAATGAATGAATAGTTTTTGTTTTTCTTATTTTTGTGTAGATTTATTTAGAGCACCAAAAATTATAAATTTTTTTGTGTAACCTCTCTGTCATGTATATTATTTAAGAAAAATATGAAATGTTATTTTACTATACTTTTTTAATGTGACGAAAATTGCTCAATTAATTAATAAATGGATTTCCATGATTTTTCTAGGCTTATTTGTTTATCCAAAAATTATGAAAATTGTTTTGCCACTTAGTTATCATGTGATGAACATTTACAAAAATTTTGAGGTCAATTGGAACAAGTTGATTTATTTCATAATTCTGAATTAATTAATTAATTCATAAAAGCAAATAGTAACCTTTAGTGATTTAGGTTTTGTTTGAATTTTTTATTTGAGTGATGTCCTTGGGTCATTAGTTGGTAATGATCTTTGGCAATTGATGTTAGTATTCTGGAAAGGTTTAGTTAGTTTGACTTGTAACTGTACCGCGAAGGAAAGTTGTATTCCAGTTGTTAACTTTTGCATCCATCATCAAGCATCATGTTTCGTATTCCGCATCATGTTAAACATGGCATTGTTACTACGTGTAGTGAACGAAGGTGAACACGTGGTAGTTAATCAAGTTGTGGAGGAGGTTAATCCATTTGTTGAGGTCGGATCGAATACTTGTGAAACGTCACAGGAACCGGACTTTTCCGTCAACGAAGGCAAGCCCCGGATGCATACAACCCTACCTTGTGTTTTACAAATTAATTTGGCTTTTGCTTTCCCGTACTGCATTAAGTGATTAGAAGTCAGGTGGAAACCTAATTGGTGCATTACCAGCCTTGCTTTTCCATATCTACCTTGATTACCTGTTTTATTCGTAAATGACTAGTTACGCTTAGTCATGCTTAGTCGGGTGATTACCTATCACCTGTGAGTTTTAAATGGATCTTTGGTTACTTATGTTATCATGAAATATGAGCATGTGAAGTAATAAATCTAGACCGGGCGGACTCGATGTGTGAGAGCCACAAGACATGGAGGTCTTGTGAGCGGCTTCTTTCCGCCTGTGTCGATTAAGGTCCGTACCGTTGTTGAATTGCATGAGGTGAGACTTTGTAGTACTAACCACATACTCCGGTAAGCCTTAACTTAGCGATTCTAGTACGAAAATGGCTACTCGCGCACTAGGAGTGGAGAGATGGCGGGAATAGTGTGTACCCACGTGGCCATGGGCTGGAATGGTGGAGTATTGTATTCTCGGGTGGCGTGGACTCGTTCTTGTTTTAGAAGACCTGAGGGTAGGTTGGTATATGTAGGTCGGGGACCTGCATATGTCGTGTGGTCTGGAATCCCCAGCTGGGTTTATAATCGGTTCTAATCGTCGTTGCTCCTCGGTTATGGAGACTCAACTCACTGTTCATCATCATAGTTAATAACTGGAACTTGAGGCTGGTTTGAGAAAGTGTTGGATATGAAGTTTCATGATCTCCATACGGATCATGTCTGCTTTGTATATGATTTTATGAAGTTTTAAATGTTGAATTAAAGAGTTTTTTATTAAAGAGCTTTTACGCAAAAATAACTTTGATTATTGCTAAAGCCCTACCTTGAATCCCTGAGCCTGCATTCCTGAGTTTATTAGTTTATATTTTGGTTAAGTCTTGTTGAGTACTTTTTGTACTCAGGGTTCATTGACCCTTGTTGCAGGTGAGCCTCATGACCAGATCTATTTTGGATCGTGCTGCATGACTATTATTCGATCTGACGATGAGAAGTAAATGTGTGGCCCTTGGGCAGGGTAGTTCTATTGTGTGTTTTGTATTATGTTATAATGCCACTCCACTGCTACTATGGTTTGTAATAATTATCGAACTTAGTTTGTAAGGTTTGAAACAACTGGTTTGTAAACTATGTTATCGTAAGACTTCCGCTGTTTTTACTCTGGTGTAGATATTTGAATAAATGTTGTAATACTGCAATGACTCTGTAATGTGATCCTGCTCAGAAATCGTGGATGATTTGGGGTTCCCCGAGGACACCCGACAGACTTCTTAAGTTACTAAGAACATATGCATAGTTGTCAAAGGTCGTTGGACAGTGACAAGTGCATGTGGGTCCTATAATTTAGGAGGTTTTGCCATAGAATGGTATCAGAGCGATCGTTACAAAGTTTTTGTTGTATTGTTTTACAAAAACTTCAAAATGATTTGGGATGACTAAATTTAACTTGTTAATTTGGTCCAAATTGCTTCTGACTTATCTTATTTCTTTCTCACCATTCCTTATTTGATTAAAAAGGTTTTGTGTGGTGGAGTAGTAATCTTACTATGCCCTATATAAAAACAAATGTTGTTTATGTGCATTATAAGCTTTGATGATTTTGGTTTGTAAGAACGATTCATGCATCATGATTAATTCACTTGTTACTTCCTTCACCTCTGAGTCTGGAGTTGAGTAGTGAGTCTGGTTTGAGTAATGTAATTCATCCTAGCTGCTCTTTAGACTTTGATCAAATGGTCTTACTTGGATTAAATTGGCTTCCTACAGTATGGCTCGTGCCAAGATGACGCCCCGTAAGTCCACTGGACCTAAAGGAGTTCCTCGTCACCAACTTGCCCCTAGGAATGATGGTGCTAGCAGTAGCAGCTCTAGGCCTGATCCCCAGGTAGAGATACAGAGGATTTCTGCAGAGTTAGCACAAGCTACTAGAGATAGGGCTTTGGATGCTATACAGGTAGGAGAATTACAGGATCAATTGAGGCGTCTCACCACCGCGCATAGGAACTACGAACGTATGTTGGTTCGTATGGTGGAAGTAAGGAATGAAGCTTGGCATAGAGAAAATGTAGCTAGAGCTAGAACTCATGAGCTAGAATTCTATGTAGAAGATTTAGAAGAACATAATACTTATGTGCATGAGGAAGTTCATAGGCTTAGCAATCTACTAGATCCAAATCATGAACCCCAAGCTGATGCAATGGACCCCAGTGTCATCCTTGCCGATGATGATGAATCGGAAGAGGAAGAAGAAGAAGATCCTGAAGAATTAGTAATGATCGATGAAAGTGATAATGAAGGCGGTAATAATTCCGGAATGGATACCGAGCCTGAAGTTTGAAGTAATTGAGGAAAGCAGTAGAGTTGTATAATAGTTAGTTCTAGTTAAGTTATGTAGTCTTGTTTTGGTACTTGCAGGTTTGTGTTTATATTAGTAAACTCTATGTAATGTGTCTGGAGTAAGCTTTGGTGCAATTCAATAAAGACTTGTGAATAAAGTTTGGTTTGTTATGAGCAGATGCATCGTACGCGGGGTTCATATATTCCGGGAACTTCACAAGATGAGGACGGTATTCTAGATCCGCCACCAGTTCCAACAAATCTGGTTGATGCTATAACCGCACTTGTCAATGTGACGGCCAAAAATTCTCGTTTGCTTCATGAGATAGCTTAGAGTAATCAGAATCAAATGCACAGAAACCGTGGTCACCACCATAACAGACAGGAGGCTACATATGTTGATTTTACAGACACAAGACCACTGGTGTTCACCAAGGCAGATGAACCATTGGAGGCTGATGACTGGCTTCAAACCATGGAGCAGAAATTTGATCTTATTCCATGCACGGAGTATCAGAAACCTGCGTTTGCCGCCCAGCAACTTAGAGGAGCAGCAAGTGCTTGGTGGGCAAACTTAGTGGCTATGCAACCAGCTGGCATTCCAATAACTTGGGCTGAGTTCCGTGCTGCTTTCAGAGCCCATTATATCCCTGAAGGAGTTATGGCTATGAAGCTGGATGAATTCCTTGCTTTGAAGCAAGGAGATCAAACAGTGATGCAGTATGTGGGAAGATTCAATCACCTGTCACAATATGCATCTGAACATGTCAATACTGATGCCAAGAAGAAGAGGTGGTTTATGAGAGGTCTGAATACCAAGCTGCAGACAATGATGACAACTTGTACTAATGTTACTTATCATGAGGCAGTAAATATTGCAAGTGCTTCAGAGTCAAAGTATCGACAGCATAAGGAGCTCAAAAAGAAAAAGAGTATGCCGTCTGGATCTTTTGGGGGAAATCAGAAGAGGCAGAGGGTGATTTATCATCTAGTACATCATAATCGTCCTCCTTATTGTCCGCCGCAGTCTCAAGCCGGGCAACAGTCAAATGTCCGTCCTGCTATAACCTACCCAAATTCTCAATAGACCAATGCTCCTGGTGGCAATGCTCCAATGTCCCAGGGTCACAACTATCCGTGTTACAATTATGGAAGGACTGGTCATTTCTCCAGGGAATGTCCATATCCCAGGTAGGCTAATCAAAATTATTAGAAGGCCCCTGCCAATCAACAATAGGGTCAGGCACCAAACAAGAACTCCAATCAGAATGCTCAGAAGGGCAAAGATGAGAGGAAGACAGGACGGGTGTTCTATATTCAAGCTGGAGAAATTCTGGAAGGGGAGCCAGTGATGATGGGTATGTTTCCTATTACCAATCACCCTGCAGTTATACTTTTTGATTCTGGCGCATCGCATTCATTCATCAATAGAACATTTGTTGTGAAGTATGAAATTTCAATTGGGGCAATAAAGGAAAGTCTCTTTATACAGTCACCCAGGGGACGTCTGTGTACTAAGGAAATAGTATACCAGGTACCTATAAACCTGGGTGGGTATATTTTTCCCACTACCATGATTATCCTTAAGGATCGGGATATAGATGTAATCTTAGGAATCAGAAGATTACTTATTAGAAAAATTTCCAGAGTTTCTAGCGTCAATATAGAATAGAGTAATGATTATTTGAGCTCGGTTGTTACCAGTCATGTTTGTAAAGGACCTCAACTATTTTATGGATAGATTTTGTATGTGTTCTCATGACACATTTCCTTTTCCATTACTTACCCTATGGCTTTGAATCTCGGGGCGAGATTTCTTTTAGGGAGAAGGATTGTAACACCTCGGGTGTTTAAATACTAAAACCTTACATGTCATCATATGCATTGCAAAGCATTTGCCATTTGGTGAAAACTTTGAGATGCATACACTAAAACAAGTTTATATTTATGTGGTATGTGTTGAATTGTATTGTTTGACTCAAGTTCAAAGTTTGTTTGGATTTTGAATTTTCGAGAAAACCCTGATTTTCAACATTTAAATCCTACCCTGAAAACTCATTTCAAAATTTAAGCATATTTTGGGGTTGAGCACAAAGCAAAAGTGTAGAGCTTGACAAGTTATACAAAGTTTGTTTTTGGAGTTTTCAAAGTTGTTATGAAAAATTTGAAGTAATTCAAAAAGGCGTAATTCGTTAAATGTTCCCTATTTGAATTCAAAAGTTCATTTCAAAATGTAGACCGAATTAGGGAGTAGTTATAAAAGCAAAGTTGTAGAACATGGAATTTTGAACAACTTTTATTTTTGGAGATTTTTGAGTTGTTACACAAATTTGGGAGTAATTTGAATTTGAAAATGAAGGGCAATTCTATAAATTCTGTGAACAGTGTTTGCCGCCTAAGCTACACCGCCGGCGACCTTCGGTTTGCTTTCAGGCGCGGTCGTGGCCGTCTTTGGCGTCGCGCAGGTGCGGTGAAGGCCACAGCGAAGCTTCCTTGCACTTCTGAGCCGCGCTATTTAGCCTTGGCCGTCGCTGTTTGTCCCTGCTCTCTTGCTCTGTTTTCCCGACGCCACGGCCATAACTCCGGCGAGCTCTCACCGTCGCTTTAGCGCACTCCTGCCGCTGAAAAGCTTGTCACAGCTCCGCCTGCTACTTGCGCACCCAACCAACCTGTTTTTGTCGCTTGACTTCGCCGGGAACTCGCTGCCCATGCCCTTCTTCCTCACGGCCGGCAACCTCACCCGCGATCCCGTTTCGTCGTGGCCACCACGTTGCGGTGAGTCTCTGTCCTTGCCGAGCTATGATTCAGTTTCGCCACGATGCCGTGGTGCTTTGTACCTTGATGCTTGATCAAATTGTCCACCGCAGCCACCGGAGCGCCACCATCACCGTTGCTTGCTCTGCCATGATTTTTCTAGGCTTATTTGTTTGAATGTGATGAAAATTGCTCAATTAATTAATAAATGGATTTCCATGATTTTTCTAGGCTTATTTGTTTATCCAAAAATTATGAAAATTGTTTTGCCACTTAGTTATCATGTGATGAACATTTACAAAAATTTTGAGGTCAATTGGAACAAGTTGATTTATTTCATAATTCTGAATTAATTAATTAATTCATAAAAGCAAATAGTAACCTTTAGTGATTTAGGTTTTGTTTGAATTTTTTATTTGAGTGATGTCCTTGGGTCATTAGTTGGTAATGATCTTTGGCAATTGATGTTAGTATTCTGGAAAGGTTTAGTTAGTTTGACTTGTAACTGTACCGCGAAGGAAAGTTGTATTCCAGTTGTTAACTTTTGCATCCATCATCAAGCATCATGTTTCGTATTCCGCATCATGTTAAACATGGCATTGTTACTACGTGTAGTGAACGAAGGTGAACTCATGGTAGTTAATCAAGTTGCGGAGGAGGTTAATCCATCTGTTGAGGTCGGATCGAATACTTGTGAAACATCACAGAAACCGGACTTTTCCGTCAACGAAGGCAAGCCCCGGATGCATACAACCCTACCTTGTGTTTTACAAATTAATTTGGCTTTTGCTTTCCCGTACTGCATTAAGTGATTAGAAGTCAGGTGGAAACCTAATTGGTGCATTACCAGCCTTGCTTTTCCATATCTACCTTGATTACCTGTTTTATTCATAAATGACTAGTTATGCTTAGTCATGCTTAGTCGGGTGATTACCTATCACCTGTGAGTTTTAAATGTATCTTTGGTTACTTATGTTATCATGAAATATGAGCATGTGAAGTAATAAATCTAGACCGGGCGGACTCGGTGTGTGAGAGCCACAAGACATGGAGGTCTTGTGAGCGGCTTCTTTCCGCCTGTGTCGATTAAGGTCCGTACCGTTGTTGAATTGCATGAGGTGAGACTTTGAAGTACTAACCACATACTCCGGTAAGCCTTAACTTGGTGATTCTAGTACGAGAATGGCTACTCGCGCACTAGGAGTGGAGAGATGGCAGGAATAGCGTGTACCCACGTGGCCATGGGCTGGAATGGTGGAGTACTGTATTCTCGGGTGGCACGGACCCATTCTTGTTTTAGAAGACCTGAGGGTAGGTTGGTATATGTAGGTCGGGGACCTGCATATGTCGTGTGGTCTGGAATCCCCTGCTGGGTTTATAATCAGTTCGAATCGTCGTTGCTCCTCGGTTATGGAGACTCAACTCACTGTTCATCATCGTAGTTAATAACTGGAACTTGAGGCTGGTTTGAGAAAGTGTTGGATATGAAGTTTCATGATCTCCATACGGATCGTGTCAGCTTTGTATATGATTTTATGAAGTTTTAAATGTCGAATTAAAGAGTTTTTATTAAAGAGCTTTTACGCAAAAATAACTTTGATTATTGCTAAAGCCCTACCTTGAATCCCTGAGCCTGCATTCCTGAGTTTATCAGTTCTTATTTCGGTTAAGTCTTGTTGAGTACTTTTTGTACTCAGTGTTCGTTGACCCTTGTTGCAGGTGAGCCTCATGAGCAGATCTGTTTTGGATCGTACTACATGACTATTATTCGATCTGACGATGAGAAGTAAATGTGTGGCCCTTGGGTAGGGCAGTTCTATTGTGTGTTTTGTATTATGTTATAATGCCACTCCACTACTACTATGGTTTGTAATAATTATCGAACTTAGTTTGTATGGTTTGAAACAACTGGTTTGTAAACTATGTTATCGTAAGACTTCCGCTATTTTTACTATGGTGTACATATTTGAATAAATATTGTAATACTGCAATGACTCTGTAATGTGATCCTGCTCAGAAATCGTGGATGATTCGGGGTTCTCTGAGGACACCCGATAGACTTCTTAAGTTACCAGGAACATATGCATAGTTGTCAAAGGTCGTTGGACAGTGACAAGTGCATGTGGGTCCTATAATTTAGGAGGTTCTGCCATAGCAAGGCACCCTGTGATCCGCTGAACCCCCTTTATGTTTTGGATTGGGCCCATCTTTGTGATGGCTGATATTTTCTCTGGGTTGGCTTCGATGCCGCGCTCGGAGACGATAAAGCCGAGCAGCATGCCCCTCGGAACCCCAAAAACACATTTTTTGGGATTGAGTTTGACACCATTTGCCCGAAGTTTCGCAAAGGTTTGTTCAAGATCGGCGACAAGGTGGTCAGCTCGCTTGGACTTGACTACGATGTCGTCAACGTAGGCCTCTACGGTCTGACCGATGAGGTCTCCAAAGCAATTGAGCATACAGCGCTGGTAAGTTGCCCCCGTGTCCTTAAGACCGAACGGCATTGAAATGTAGCAGAACGATCCGAAGGGGGTGATAAAAGATGTCGCGAGCTGATCAGACTCTTTCATCGCGATTTGGTGGTAGCCAGAGTATGCGTCAAGGAAGCAGAGGGTTTCGCACCCTAAGGTGGAATCAACTATTTGGTCTATTCGTGGCAAAGGAAACGGATCCTTTGGACACGCCTTGTTGAGGCCTGTGTAATCGACACACATTCTCCATTTCCCGCTCTTTTTTCGTACAAGAACAGGATTTGCTAACCACTCTGGGTGGTATACTTCCTTAATGAACCCTGTAGCCAACAGTTTTGCTATCTCCTCGCCGATGGCCCTGCGTTTCTCCTCGTCGAAGCGGCACAGGCATTGCTTCACCGGCTTGGAGCCTGGGTGGATTTTTAAGGTATGCTCGGCGACCTCCCTCGGGATGCCTGGCATATCCGAGGGTTTCCACGCAAAGATGTCTTTGTTATCGCGGAGGAAGTCAACGAGCACGCTTTCCTATTCGGAGGAGAGCGCGGTACCAAGCGTACCCTTTTAGTCTCGGAGCTGCTGGGATCCATGAGGACCTCCTTGGAGCCTTCTGCCGATTCGAACAACCCGGTTGATTTCTTGGCGTCGGGCGTTTTTTCGGCAACCTCCTCCCTGAGGGTGGCAAGTTCCTTGGAGGCGATGACTGCGGATGCGTGACCGTAGCATTCGACTTCGCACTCATAAGCACGCTGGAAGGAGGTGCCGATGGTGATGACCCCACGGGGGCCCAACATCTTTAGCTTAAGGTACGTGTAGTTTAGGACGGCCATGAACTTCGCGTAGCATGGTCGTCCCAGGATGGCATGGAAAGTTCCTGGGAACCCCACTAGTTCGAAGGTGAGGGTCTTAGTCCGGTAATTGGACCGATCCCTGAAAGTGACAGGCAGATCGATCTGACCCAGTGGCACGGCTTGCCTACCAGGCACAATGCCATGGAAAGGCGCTCGGATGGGGCGGAGGTTCGTTCGGTCGATGCCCATCTCGTCGAGCGTCTTGGCGTACATGATGTTGAGGCCGCTGCCTCCGTCCATCAGTACTTTCATGAGCCGCTTTGGGCCGACTATCGGATCGACGACAAGTGGGTACCTTCCAGGGTGTGGGACGGCATCCGGATTGTCGGTCCGGTCAAAGGTTATGGTAGATTCCGACCACCGGAGGAAAGCAGGCGTGGCCGGTCCGGCTATATAGACCTCGCGGCGCGCGACCTTCTGGCGGCGCTTGGAGTCATAGGCCGTTGATCCTCCGAAGATCATGAGAGCTTCGGTCGGCGTTGGGAAGGCGTCGTCCTTCTCCTCTATGTCGTCTGTGGTGGGAACAGGTTCCTTCCCCTGCTCCCCTTTGTTGAGGCCCTCGGACAAATATTTGCGCATGAGGCCGCAATCCTTGTATAGATGCTTGGTCGGGAAGGCGTGGTTTGGGCATGGCCCCTCGAGCATTTTTTCGAAGTGGTTCGGAGTGCCCTCCTCGGGCTTCCGGCCACCTTTGCGGTCGACAGTGGCCACGAGCGAGTTGTCGCGCCGTTGCTTCTTATTTTTCCTTTTGACGGGACGGTTGGAGGCGCCCTCACCGGCGTCCTCGTCCCGCCTCGTCTTTCCATCGGAGCGGTCGAAGATGGCTCTGACCGCATCCTCTCCTGAGGCATGACTGGTGGTGATGTCCAGGAGTTCCTTGGTAGTCCGCGGGCCCCTGTGTCCCAGCTTGTGGACTAGGGATTCACATGTTGTCTCGGATAGGAAGGCTCCTATCACGTCGGCGTCGGTGACGTTAGGGAGCTCGTTGCACTGCCGAGAGAAGCGCTGAATGTACCCGCGGAGGGTTTCATCGGCCTTCTGGCAATAGTTCTTGAGGTCCCATGGGTTTTTGGGACGTTTGTACGTGCCCTGGAAGTTGCCCACGAAGATCTCTATCAGATCCGCCCAACTTTGAATGGCGTTGGACGGTAGGTGCTCCAGCCATGCTCGCGTCGAATCGGCCAAGAACAGCGAGAGATTGCGAATAATGAAATCGTCATCACTCGCGCCACTGGCCTGACATGCAAGCCGATAGTCTTCGAGCCAAAGCCCGGGATTTGTTTCACCAGAATATTTGGGGATGTTGGTAGGCGGTCGATACCTTAGGGGGAACGCAGCGTTGAGGATGTGTCGGCCGAAGGCCTGAGGGCCTGGCAGGCCAGGGCTCGAGCTTCGGTCCTCACCACTGTCATAGCGTCCGCCGTGGCGGGGATGGTAGCCGCGGCGGGCCGCCTCTCCCGCGTCGTTGTGGACGCGCATGCGGGCGTCGATGGTGCTGCGCACATCGCGGTCGTGGCCGAGACGTTGATGCACCGGGATGGCGGAGGGCTGCCTGCCGCCTAGCGGTGTCTGGTGAACGAATGCGTCCTTGGTGGGGCGCACCGAGGGCGTACGCTGGCTGGCGTTGGGCTCGTGTCGTCGGGACAACGAACTTTCTGCTTGCTGCGCCGCCGCACGCTCGAGCAACGTGCGGATTTCATGGCGGGCGCGGCGATCCTCGGACGTCGCGGCCTCCGGTAGGCCATGCAGCAAGGCGATTGCTGCGGCGATGTTTTGGCTCGCCCGAGCGAAGCGAGGAAGGGTCCCGTCGTCGGTGAGGATCCTTTGGTGTACGGTGCAGGCCGTGGCGCGCGCGCGCCCCCGTCTTTGCGGCGTTCAATCTCGCGATTGATGTCCGCGTACTCCTGGACGAGCCCTTGCCCGACCTCGTCGATCTCTAGCTGGTGGGCCCTCAGCTGCTCCATCCTTAGGCGAGATGGGGCTGCCGTCTCTTCCCTGGATCTACCGTCAGGGTTGTTTGTCGGGGTGACCTCTTCCCCGGAGACACTTTCGACGTGCCCCTCGGGGGTCTGCGCCATGAAGCATTCCCGGGAAGAGTGGTGGCTCCCCCTGCTGGAGTCCGAGCTGGAGATCGATCCAGTTCCATAGCCCCTTACGCAACTGATTGGTTACTAAAAGAACCTAAAATCAGAAGTTTTCATAAACCCGCTGGCTTATTCACCAAAGATTATGATTTCCAAAGGTAATTATACCATGGCATAGGGAAAAGCATTCATTTGAACCTACTTTTGAAAAACAGAGTATGCGGGAAGCAGAATCAAACTGTTTTTGAGAAGTAAGAAACAACCAATGGAATCTGCGGCTCTACCGAATTCTGACTCCTTGATGTTCATGTGCAGATGGCCCAAGCTTGATGCTACTCGGAACTGTTGGGGTCCAGGTGTGCTGCAGGGGCAGGCCACCTATGCATGTAGTTCATGTTAAACTGTTGTTCAGGTAAACACAGTTGTCCCTGTTATTGGATCCATGTATAAAGGTGTGCTGCAGGGGCAGGCCACTCTTGTACTATAGAAGATGTTTAGAAATTTTTGGCTAAACAATCTTGTTTGGGCCACAATATTACAGTCAAATTTGTCAGGATACTTGATCATGTATTTTACTCGTCACAGGATGATTTGGGGAGCACGTGTTGGTAATTTAATTTTTTTTTTTGCGGGAAAATGTACTGTAGGGGCGGCTAATACTGTATCCGTCCGTACAAATCGATTTGTAGGGGCGGCTGGTGTTACCAGCCGTCACTACAAATCGATTTGTACGGGCGGCTGATAACACCAGTCGCCTCTACAAATCGATTTATAGGGGGCGGTCTGGGAACCGCCCCTACAAATGCATAATTTGTAGAGACGGTATGGTAGGGGTGGCTGACCGAACCGCCCCTACAAATGCCCATTAGCCGCCCCTAAAAATTATATCTGATGTAGTGGTTCTGGCTAAATTGTTGTGAGAAAAAAACACTTTTCGACTAAAAAACAAGTCGAACAAGTCGGTTACTTGGTAAGACGAACGGGCCCGTACTAGCTCTGGGTGCATTATTGTGTGTATATACAAGTACAACCAATGCAAATGCTAGTACATGCTGGGCCTCTTGCGTTGTGCGGGTCAGAGCTACCACACTTTTGCTTGCACTGACCTAGATTCTCCTCGGGGGAGGCGGCATGGAGAATCTGCAAAAGTAGTGGCCGGAAACAGCAAACACGATGATACCATTTTTTGGTGCATGATGATCGTCGTCACGTCGTGGACACATGCATGGATGTCTAAGCCTCCAGCACCTCGTGTCGTCATATGGTGAGCTCATCATATTCATACGGGAGAATATACACATACCAAGGCCAAATATATCTGCATCGACGACGTGTCGACGAACTATTGGACGGAGGAGGTTGCCACCTGTATGTGTGCTTAACTGTCTGTCACGTATGCACCAATGCAAGTACGTACACATACAGCTATATATGTTTATGTATTTTTTTCTCTCAAAACGGGAACGTATGTGAAAGCATCTAGGCCCCTAGTTGGATTTCGGTGATTAATGTCAATACAATATTACTATGACTAACGTGTGTTTTGCAGAGGCAATTAAGTTAGGTCAGGGTAATGGAGATCGATTGGACAATCGAGTTGGTCATGCCCCAACGATGGAAATCGTTTCGGTTTTCAAAGGATAGACGACAAGGTTAAGGATGACTAGTTCTAAGTGTCGATTGGAGTTGGAGTGACACTTAGAGTAGTTTAGGACTTTGTTTTTCCTTTGGCCGTACTATTAAGGGGGGTATGAACGGGTAGCTTGACCTAGTTGAGTCTAGTGAGTTAGGTGTGGTGCACACTTGTTAAAACTAGCTCTAGGTAGCTCCTATGAATGCCTAAGATCCTTTGGAGCAAATTTCATTCACATATGATCGAGAGTTGAAAGTGAATGGAGGGTCAAATGTTGACCGGACGCTGGCTCTGGTGTGACCGGACGCTGGCCACAGGGTCCGGTCAGTTCATTTGATCAGCAGACAGCGTTCGGTGTGACCGGACGCTGGATCGGTTAAGTGACCGGACGCTGAGAGGCAGCGTCCGGTCGACTCCAGTAAGGTTCCAGAGAAGGGAATCTGTGACCGGACGCATCCGGTCAGTACTGACCGGACCCTGAGGGTTCAGCGTCCGGTCGAGTCCAGTAAGCATCCAGTGAGGGTTTCATGCGACCGGACGCGTCCGGTCAGTGCTGACCGGACCCTGCCAGCGTTCGGTCAACTCATTTTCACTGGTTCGCAGGTTGAACTGACCGGAGCGTCCGGTCAACATGACCGGAGCGTCCGGTCAACCCGCAGAAGCTCATAACGGTTTGTTTTTCAGGCTGCCTTATAAATAGAAGCTCCACTCGTGTGTGGAGTTACTTTTGCTCATTCCAACAGCTGATAAACACGTTTGTGAGTGCCAAGAAGAGCAAGGTCCTAGTGAGGTGATTGAGATTTGAGAATCCAAGAGAGTAGCCTCATTAGTGAATCAAGAGTAGCAAAGTGTTAGTGAATCAAGAGTAGCAAAGTGTGCATCCATCTTCTCATTAGGCTTCGCGTGGTCAAGTGAGAGTTCGTGCTTGTTACTCTTGGTTATCGTCATCACCTAGACGGCTTGGTGGTGGTTGGGAGCTTGGTGATCACCCGGCGGAGCTTGTGGGTGACCCAACTCAAGTTGTGAGCGGCTTTGGGTGATTCGCCGCGATGGAGTGTCGAAGAATCAACCCGTAGAGAGCACTTGATCCTTGCGCGGATCAAGGGAGAGCTACACCCTTGCGCGGGTGCTCCAACGAGGACTAGTGGAAAGTGGTGACTCTCCGATACCTCGGCAAAACATCACCGCGTTCCTCTCTCTCTTTACTTTGAACATTTACTTTGAAGTATTTACTTTGAGCAATTCATTACTTGTCTTTACATTTTTAGAATTGCCATGCTAGAGTAAGTTTGGAACATAGGTTGCAAGTCCTTTGTGCGTTAGTTTGATAGAAACACTTTTCTAGGCACAAGGGGTTAATTGGGCTATCCGTAGGATTTGATTATTGCAAGGGAATTTAGAATTAGCCCAATTCACCCCCCCCCTCTTGGGCATCTTGATCCTTTCAATTGGTATCAGAGCCTCGTGCTCACGTTTTAAGCTTAATCGCTTTGAGCAAGATGTCTCACGGGGATGGACCTCCTCCTATCTTTGAGGGAGATGATTTTCCATATTGGAAAATCCGCATGGAGGCGTACTTAGAAGCTCTAGATGTTGGTATTCTTAGAGCCGCCTCTCAAGGCTTCCCAAAACCTCGGGATGCTACTAACCTACAAGGCGATGAGGTTAACTATGAAAAATGGAATGCAAAGGCTCGAAATACCATCTTTAGAGGCCTTTGCAAAGATGTGTTTAACCGTGTAAGGAACCACAAAGACGCCCATGCACTATGGTCGGACGTTTGTGCGCTCCATGAGGGAACCAAGAGTGAGCGTGAGGAACGCTATCATCTTGTGATTAAAAAGCTAAATTCTTTTGAGATGCTTCCCAAAGAAAGTGCTAATGAGATGTATTCTCGTTTAAATGTTCTTGTAGAGGAAGTTAATGGGCTTGGACTTACTCAAATGTCACCATCCGACGTTGTGAGAAAGATCTTGAGTGTCCTCCCCATTGACAAATATGGGCACATTGTGACTGTGCTACATCAAGGTGATCTTTCCGCCGCTACACCAACACAAATCTTAGGAAAGATCAATGCCCATGAGATGTACATGCACATCACGCCACAAGATGGCTCGTCCTCTACAAAGAAGAAAGAGAAGGACTTAGCATTCAAAGCTAGCCAAGATAAGGGCAAAGCAAGACTTGAGTATGAGAGCTCAAGTGATAAAGATGATGAAGAAAGTCTTGCTCTCATGGTGAAGAAGACCACCAAGATGCTAAAGAAGCTAAACAAGAGTGGCATCAAGTTTGACGGCAAGAAGAAGAAGTTCTTCACTAGCTCAAGAAGAAAGCCAATCTCCGAGATGGATTGCTACAATTGTGGCGAACTTGGCCATCTAGCTCATCAATGCACAAAGCCCAAGAAAGACAAGTTCAAGAACAAGGGCAAGAAAGATGACTCAAGCAATGAAGATGAAGATGAGAAGAAAAAGAACAAGTCATACAAGAAGAGAGATGGCAAAAAGAGGGACTTCTATAAGAAGAAGAAAAGTGGCAAGGCCTACATTGTCGGTGATTGGCTCACGGACATTGATTCATCAAGTGGATCATCCGATGATGATAGTGACAATGAGAAGGTGGCCGCCATTGCTATTGATCTTGCATCTTCACCGCCACCATCGCCATCATCCTCTACACACCTATGCCTTATGGCCAAGGGTGAACGCAAGGTAACTAAGAGTGATGATAGTAGTGATGATGAGCAAGCTAGTGATGATAATAGCGATAGCGATGATGATTCACCTACATATGATAATCTTGTCAAAATACTAAGAAAATACACTAAGATCATTAGAAAGAGTAGAGCTACAAATGAAAAACTTGATGCTAAAAATGATTCACTCTTAGCTAAGTGTGATATATTGGAAAAGGCTAATGATGAGCTTAGAGAAACTAATGATGCTATATCATCTAAACTCAAGGAGCTCAAATCTTCTAAGAAAGAGCTTAAGGATAAACATGATAAACTTGAGTGGGTGCACAATGAGCTCATCACTAGTCACAACAAGCTAAAAGATAAGTATACAACTCTTAAGATCAATCATGATACTCTTGTTATTGCTCAAGAATTTTTACCAAATGAGCCACATGATGCTACTAACCATGTTGTCAAGATTGATATAGCTACTTCATGTGATGATTTAATTGATGAAAGCATTGAGCATGGATCTAGTAGCAAAGGCAAGCAAGTGGTTGAGTGCAATAACTATGATGAGTATGTCAAGCTCAAGAGTGATAATGAGAAGCTCATGAAAGATCTTGAAGAGATGAAAAGTCACAACACCATTGTGCTAGAAACTCTTGATCATGACAAAGAGTTGATCCTTGAGAATAAGAAGCTCAAAGAAGAAAACAAGAAGCTCAAGGAAGAGAAGAACAATGATGTTCTCAAGGAAGAGAACAAGAAGCTCAAGATGGAGAAAGAGCATCTCAAGGTGGGATTGAGCAAATTTGCTAGAGGCAAGCATCTCCAAAGTGAGCTACTCATGAACACCATCATGAAGATGGATAGAAGTGGCATTGGATATGTGGCAAGTGTAGAGAAGAAGAAGGCTCAAGCTCAACAACAACAATCAAAGCCAAAGCCAAAGCCAAAGAGATGTTTTGAGTGTGGACAAGAAGGCCACTTTGCTCATGAGTGTCAAACTCCACCGCCACAACCCTTGCCCAAGCATGCTAGACCCTTTGCTTTCAATGCTCACTACATGCTTAGAAAAGATTCTAGTGGAAAGATGAAAGTCATGTTCTTAGGACCCCCCAACAATAGTAGGCCTAAGAAGATTTAGGTGGCTAAGTCACTTGTTGAGAAGGTGAAGGGCCCTCAACAAGTTTGGATTCCTAAAGTTTGAATCTCATGTGTGTAGGTGAACTACAAGACCGGTGGAAGTCATTGGGTTATTGATAGTGGTTGCACTCAACATATGACCGGTGATCCTTGTATGTTCACCTCACTAGATGAAGAGGTAGATGGACAAGAGAAAATAACATTTGGAGATAACTCAAAGGGTAAGGTTAAAGGATTGGGCAAAGTGGCAATATCAAATGATCATTCCATCTCCAATGTGCTCTATGTTGCTTCATTGAGCTTCAACTTGCTATACGTTGGGCAATTGTGTGATCTTGGCTTCCAATGCTTGTTCACCAAGAAAGAGGTTGTTGTATCCAAGGTAGATGACAATCAAGTGATATTCAATGGATTTAGATACAACAACTTATATCTAGTTGACTTCACCTCCGAAGATGCAAATTTGAAGACTTGCCTATTCACCAAAACAACACTTGGGTGGCTATGGCATAGAAGACTTGCTCATGTTGGGATGAGCTCACTCAAGAAGCTTATGAAGAATGATTTAGTGAGAAGGTTGAAGGATGTAAAGTTTGAGAAGGACAAGCTTTGTAGTGCATGTCAAGCCGGCAAGCAAGTTGCAAACACTCATCCAACCAAAGCTTTCATGTCAACCACAAGAGTGCTAGAACTCCTACACATGGATTTATTTGGACCAACAATATACAAGAGTTTGGGAGGAAATCTCTATTGTCTTGTGATTGTGGATGACTATTCAAGGTATACATGGGTGTTCTTCCTTCATGACAAATCCGAAGTTGCATCTTGTTTCAAGAAGTTTGCCAAGAGAGCTCAAAATGAATTTGAAGTGAAGCTCAAGAAGATTAGAAGTGACAATGGCAAAGAATTTGACAACACAAAAATTGAATCCTATTGTGATGAAGTTGAAATCAAACATGAAGTCTCCGCAACTTATACTCCTCAACAAAATGGTGTAGTTGAGAGGAAGAACTGGACTTTGATCACTCTTGTAAGAACAATGCTAGATGAGTACAACACCTCTGAAGCTCTATGGGTGGAAGCAATCAACACCGCTTGTTATGCATCTAACCGCCTATTTCTTCAAAAGTTCCTTGGCAAGACACCTTATGAGTTGCTCAATGGGAAGAAGCCGGACGTCTCATTTTTAGGGTGTTTGGTTGCAAATGCTACATCTACAAGAAGCGGCGACACCTAGGGAAGTTCCAAAGACGTTGTGATATAGGTTTTCTTGTTGGTTACTCATTGAAGTCCAAAGCATATAGAGTATTTAATCATGCCACCGGCTTGGTTGAAGAAACATATGATGTGGAATTCGATGAATCTAACGGCTCCCAAGGAGCACAAGAGAATCTTGATGATGTAGGTGATGAACCATTGAGGGAGGCTATGAAGAATATTCTAGTGGGAGACATCAAGCCAAAAGATGATGAAGATGATGTACAAGTCATTAACCAACCTTCTTCATCAAGTGTGCCACAAGATGGTGAAAAAGATGGGAGAGTAGAAAATGAAGATACTCATATCTCCCATGAGCAAATGGTGGTACAAGCACAAGATGTTGATGCTCCACAACCTCCTCCTCAAGTGGTCAATAGAAGAAATACACCTCTCCTACAAGATCATCCACAAGATCTCATCATAGGGAGTCCATCAAAGGGTGTAATGACTCGATCTCAAAAACTTACTTCATTTATTGCTCATCACTCTTTTGTCTCTTGCTATGAGCCTACCAAGGTAGAAGAAGCTCTTAAAGATCCGGATTGGATCAATGCCATGCATGAAGAGTTGAACAACTTCACTCGCAATGAAGTTTGGACTCTTGAAGAGCGACCAAAAGGTGCAAGAGTCATTGGAACAAAGTGGGTGTTCCGCAACAAGCAAGATGATCAAGGTGTTATTGTGAGGAACAAGGTAAGACTAGTTGCAAAGGGGTTCTCTCAAGTTAAAGGTTTGGATTTTGGAGAGACCTTTGCACCGGTTGCAAGATTAGAAGCCATCCGTATTCTTCTCGCATATGCATCACATCATGAAATGAAACTATATCAAATGGATGTGAAAAGTGCATTTTTAAATGGCTTTATAAATGAACTAGTCTATGTTGATCAACCTCCCGGGTTTGAAGACCCTAGATATCCTAATCATGTTTATAGGTTGTCCAAGGCACTATATGGGCTTAAGCAAGCCCCAAGAGCTTGGTATGAGCGCCTTCAGGACTTCCTCATTGAGAAGGGCTTCACCATTGGGAAGGTCGACACCACACTATTCACCAAGAAGCTTGATAGGCATATCTTCATTTGTCAAGTATATGTTGATGATATCATCTTTGGATCATCAAATGAAGACTCATGCAAAGAATTTGGTGAATTGATGTCGAAGGAGTTTGAGATGTCAATGATTGGTGAGCTTACATTCTTTCTTGGTTTTCAAGTCAAGCAAATGAAAGAAGGTATCTTCATCTCTCAAGAGAAATACACAAAAGATCTTCTCAAGAGATTCAAGATGGATGAATGTAAGCCAATCAAGACACCAATGCCTACCAATGGACATCTCGACCTAGATGAGGGAGGTAACCAAATTTATCAAACTCTCTACCGTTCAATGATTGGTAGCTTGTTATATTTAACCGCATCTAGGCCCGACATCATGTTTAGTGTGTGTATGTGTGCTAGATTTCAAGCTAGTCCTAAGGAAACACATTTAATTGCCGAAAAAAGAATCCGTAGGTATCTTAAGCACACACCAAGCATTGGCCTTTGGTATCCCAAAGGAGCTTTATTTGAATTAATTGGCTATTCCGATTCGGATTACGCCGGATGTAAAGTTGATAGAAAAAGCACATCTGGAGGGTGCCATTTGCTTGGTAGATCACTTGTGTCTTGGTCCTCCAAGAAACAAAATAGTGTGGCCTTGTCCACCGCCGAAGCGGAATACATTGCCGCGGGTGCTTGTTGTGCACAAATTTTATATATGAAACAAACTTTGCTAGACTATGGTGTAGTTCTAGAAAAAGTACCTCTTTTGTGCGATAATGAAAGTGTAGTAAAACTTGCAAATAATCCGGTTCAACACTCTCGCACCAAGCACATAGATATCCGCCATCACTTTCTAAGAGATCATGTTGATAAAAATGATATATCACTAGAAGGTGTAAGATCCGAAGATCAATTAGCGGATATCTTCACTAAACCGCTAGATGAGGCTACATTTTGTAGATTGCGGAATGAGCTCAATGTACTTGACTTTAGCAACTTCACTAAAAATTGAGCTTGTGTTATCTCTTGCATTCATTGTAATATACAACATATTTAATTTTTGGCAATGCATATAGGGCTTGTCTAACATGGTTAAGATAACCGCCGGAAAGCGTGTGAAGAAGCTTAACCTTGGATTAAACTTGATAACCAACTAGACTTACTTACAAGTATTGCATATGCATGAATGTCGCTTTGTCATTTCGTTCAATTTGCCCTCTTATTGCCTATTTTCCTAAAAAGAGTTATAGCCTAAGGCAAAATATTTTGAAAAAATATGAGGATTTGAGAGAGGTCACTCACATCAGTCCCAATTGGTGTTTATTTGGATCTTATTCAAGTTAGGACTTGATTGGGAACAGGCAGCGCGAAGGAAATTTGAAGATTTGCTGGAAAAGGTGCACCGGACGCTCATCGGACGCTGCTGTCCAGCGTCCGGTCAGTTCACAGGAGGTGAACTGCTGCTGAAGGAGTGACCGGACGCTGTGTTTGTGCGTCCGGTCAGGAAGGGATCCAGCGTCCGGTCGATTGAAGGAAAAACAGGCTATACTGACCGGACCCTGCCTACGTCCGGTCATGGACCACCGGACGCGTTCGGTCCCGATTCCAGAGATATTGGACCTCTCTGGAATCGACCGGACGCTGGGTGGTAGCGTCCGGTCGCTACGACCAGAGCGTCCGGTCAGTGGATTTCGCGTGGCTTCAGGACTCCTTCTCTGTTTCCTTTTCTGTCACGTTTGGGGAATCTATTTAACCGAACCACCGTACCCTTTTGCCCCGCATCCCGCCGTGACCAAGCCAAGCCCTAGCTAGCACCGCCGCAGCCCCGTGCCGAACTCCCTCACGCGCCACCGCATCCGCTAGCCTCGCTCGCCACTACACCGCTGCAGCCGAGCCATCGAGCACTGCTGTCGTGCCACCATCGGCCCTCAGCCATCGAGCGCTGCTGCCGTGCCCTAGCTCTTCCTCCTCAATTGGTAAGGGCAATTCTGTTTTCCCAAATTGCTTCGCATATGACCTAGTTCTAATCTCAATGCATTGACCTAAATCATTTAGGGCCGCCGAATTCTTCGGAGTGGTTCGCGATCTCTAACCCTAGCCGGTTCCGAGGTTCCCCGTGCGACGTCTTTTCTTTTCTCCGGATCGCTGATCGTCAGGTAGCTTGTCCATCGTCTCAATTTTGCACCTACATTGCTTGCTTCCTAGGTCTTTCGCATCTATTAGATATATTGTATTTATACGTATATCCATCTATTCCATTGTGCAGCGAGTCGGTGCCGTTGAGGTTCTTGTGGCAGTTGGCAGTCAACTCGGAGCCAAGCTCGCGAGTAAGGATCGAGGCCAAGCCTCGGGAGTGTTAGTTTGACAGTTGATCTTCATCAGCGGCAGTTCATCCTCTTGTCAGATCAGATGGCTCGCACCAAGAACGTTGGTGGTGGCCTAGGTGATGATGATCAGAGGCCCCCGCCTCGCCAGCCTACAGGATCGAAAGGCAAGTCAACAAAGCAGGTGACATCCAAGAAGCGCAAGTACCCCAACGCAGAGATAGCGAGAGCAGCTACAGTAGCTGAGGCCACAGAGCGTGCTGAGAGAGGTGGTGCCCGCAGTGGAGTCGTCATAGCATATCAGCTGGCACCAGATGCGTAGGGCAGACTAAGGGAGATCGAGCGACTTCATGGTAGTCCACCTAGGACTATCATGATGGCAGGACGTCGTCTAGCCATTGAGGAGCCTCAGCGTCGGGGGGAGTCTCAGCAGGAGTCACAGTAGCAGCCCCCACCAGCAGAGCCTCAGCCAGCTTAGGATACTCAGGAGGGCCAGCAGGCTGAGGAGACCGAGCCGGCACCCTAGCTTCGCCGCTCTGGTCGTACCAGTGCTACTGTTCCAGCGAGGCTAGCTACACAGCGCAGGGGTTCACGCCCTTCGCCTAGACCATAGGGTCCGCCTCCAGTGGTACACCTTGACTTGAGGGCCGCTACAGCCAGGCAGGTTTGCCAGCTGCGTTTTGTTGAGTTCGACGTGTGGTTCCCTCCGAGGAGGGATGAGAGAGTAGCAGAGGGGTTCTACACACCGCTCCAGGAGGACTTCTACAACGCATATCTGAACAGTGGGGCAGTGTTCAGATCTCAGAGGGTCTGCAGTTTAGAGTCTATTGTGGCAGCAACCGGAGAGCACATCCGCCCCTACTTGTCATATTTGCCAGGGCTCGCAGATCTGATTGGCCAGACAGGAGTATATGTACCATCTTGGGTCTGGCAGTTTTATGCTTCACTCTACGTTGATCCGCATCACAACTTCATTCTCTTTGCATTCAACGGCAGAGATTATCGGGTGATGAGCTTCAGGGCCCAGGAGATACTGAGGCTACAGGATCAGCCTATCAAGTTGCATGAGGTATGCTATGGACAGCAGGAGCCTCCTAGGCGTCCTCATGGAGGGATGGTGCCCCCTACAGATCTGGCGTGACATTGCTTCAAGGAGCCCTTTGGTGAGGGGTCGAGCAAGAACCCCAGTGACCTGACTCCTACAGCTCGTGTGCAAGAGGCTATTATCAGGAGGACACTACTTCCTAGGTTGGGATATAGAGAGGGTCTGACTCGCCTACAGCTCTGGCTCCTAAATGCCCTAATGTAGCAGATCGTGTTCGACATTTGGGACCTCCTTCTATCAGAGATGGAGGATACTATTGCTGAGGGCTTTAAGGGTCACAGACAGCTTCCATATGCACATTGGATTACTTTCCTGATGCTTAAGTGTGTGCAAGTCAGGACCCCAGAGATAGTTGCCGAGTACAGGGCTGCCACCACAGAGTTTCCAGCATATAACATGGCACAGAGGATCAGGCACAGCACTCCACAGGCACCTGCTCAGCCCAGCCGTCGTCCAGATGTTCCAGAGTCAGCAGCTCAGCAGGACGAGATCATCAGAGCCATAGCCGCTATAGAGGAGGAGGAGCTTGAGGCACAACAGGGGATGACCGAGTCCAGTGATAGCTTGGATGATGACTATCAGTCGATACCTCAGATGCCTCCACGCAGACATGATGCAGAGGCCGGCAGTTCCAGCTCAGCACCACCTGCACCGCAGACAGACCCCGCATTGATTGCCATTCTTGAGCGGATGCAGCGGGAGCAGGCACGATAGGCTCAGGAGATAGCTGCCAACTTTGCACAGTTTCAGGCTCATCAAGACAAGTTTCAGCGGCAGCAGTAGCTCCTTTAGCACCAGTAGTTACTTATGCAGCAGCAGCTCATGGGATTTATGCAGCATGTTGTCACAACACTTGGGGCCCCACAGCCATAGCCTTCGCCCCAGCTTGCTCCGCCTGCCACCACTTCGATGACTCCAACAGTACAGCCCAGTGGGCTTCAGAGTCAGGGACAGCCTCCAGCTACATTTGCTTCACCTACAGTTTAGGTGTCCCAGTGGTTGTCTTCACCAGTGGTAGCCCCCGCAGTTCATGCTTTTTCAGACGGGCTTCACACCAGAGTAGTCATCCTCGCTATTCGTGCCTGACACGTCAGTCTCTAGGAGTCTTGGAGCATCCTTCAGCGAGTTGACCGGCATGCCTACACCACCTCATATGCATACCGTCGATCCCTCTACAGCAGCTCCAGCTATCATGACTACTCAGAGGCTCCCCTCGTCTGTCGCCTCGTCAGATCCTACGACAGACATCCTTGCAACAACACAGGCAGCACCTACCCCAGCTCAGACCCAGACTGCTTCAGCGGCACTTCCTGCCACAGAGGGTCAGTCAGTTTAGAGCTCAGGGTTAGATGATGATGGCGCCCAGTTTCATCTTGCTCCACGTACTTCAGCGCCCGGCTCATCCGCTGCAGCCCCACCGACCGACCCCTAGGTTTTGGTGTTTGACACCAAAGGGGGAGAGGGTTCGAGTATGTAGACTCAGGGGGAGCGAGATTGGGGGAGCGAGTTTTAGGGGGAGCTAGTTATCTAGTATTAGCTTATTATATACATTTGGAGTTTTATTTGTGTGATACACTATTACTTATGCATTCGTGTGTTTACTTTCATGCATACTATTATATATATGTGATAGTGTTATCTACGTGATTGTGATATATGACATGTGTGCTTTCTACTTTGCATTATTTAAATGGCATATCACTTGAGTGATGCTCATTTGCTTTTGCTTCCGCGTTTTTACTTCGATGCAAATGAGCTTTGTTATTTGTACTCATGCTTAATTCATATCCTTTGAGTACATTGTGTTGGCTTGGGTCATATAAGCTTGCCTAACACTTTTGTTCTTATTGACAAAAGCTTATATGAATCAAGCCCATCAAAAACATCACTCTTTAACATACTCGAGGTGATATTGTCATCAATCACCAAAAAGGGGGAGATTGAAAGCATCTAGGCCTCTAGTTGGATTTCAGTGATTAATGTCAATACAATATTACTATGACTAACGTGTGTTTTGCAGAGGCAATTAAGTTAGGACATGGTAATGGAGATCGATTGGGCAATCAAGTTGGTCATGCCCCTACGATGGAAATTGTTTCGGTTTTCAAAGGATAGACGATAAGGTTAAGGATGACTAGTTCTAAATATAGATTGGAGTTGGAGTGACACTTAGAGTAGTTTAGGACTTTGTTTTTCCTTTGATCGTACTATTAAGGGGGGTATGAACGAGTAGCTTGACCTAGTTGAGTCTAGTGAGTTAGGTGTGGTGCACACTTGTTAAAACTAGCTCTAGGTAGCTCCTATGAATGCCTAAGATCCTTTAGAGCAAACTTCATTCACATATGATCGAGAGTTGGAAGTGAATGGAGGGTCAAATGCTGACCGGACGCTGGCTCCGGTGTGACCGGACGCTGGCCGCAGGGTCCGGTCAGTTCATTTGATCAGCAGACAGCGTTCGGTGTGACCGGACGCTGGATCGGTTAAGTGACCGGACGCTGAGAGGCAGCGTCCGGTCGACTCCAGTAAGGTTCCAGAGAAGGGAATCTGTGACCGGACGCTTCCGGTCAGTACTGACTGGACCCTGAGGGTTCAGCGTCCGGTCGAGTCCAGTAAGCATCCAGTGAGGGTTTCATACGACCGGACGCGTCCGGTCAGTGCTGACCGGACCCTGCCAACGTCCGGTCAACTCATTTTCACTGGTTCGCAGGTTGAACTGACCGGAGCGTCCGGTCAACATGACCGGAGCATCCGGTCACCCCGCAGAAGCTCATAACGGTTCGTTTTTCAGGCTGCCTTATAAATAGAAGCTCCACTCGTGTGTGGAGTTACTTTTGCTCATTCCAACAGCTAAGAAACACGTTTGTGAGTGCCAAGAAGAGCAAGGTCCTAATGAGGTGATTGAGATTTGAGAATCCAAGAGAGTAGCCTCATTAGTGAATCAAGAGTAGCAAAGTGTGCATCCATCTTCTCATTAGGCTTCGCGTGATCAAGTGAGAGTTCGTGCTTGTTACTCTTGGTGATCGCCATCACCTAGACGGCTTGGTGGTGGTTGGAAGCTTGGTGATCACCCGATGGAGCTTATGGGTGACCCAACTCAAGTTGTGAGCGGCTTTGGGTGATTCGCCGCGATGGAGTGTCGAAGAATCAACCCGTAGAGAGCACTTAATCCTTGCGCGGATCAAGGAGGAGCTACACCCTTGCGCGGGTGCTCCAACGAGGACTAGTGGGGAGTAGCGACTCTCCGATACCTCGGCAAAACATTGCCGCGTTCCTCTCTCTCTTTACTTTGAGCATTTACTTTGAAGTATTTACTTTGAGCAATTCATTACTTATCTTTACATTCTTAGAATTGCCATGCTAGAGTAAGTTTGGAACATAGGTTGTAAGTCCTTTGTACGTTAGTTTGATAGAAACACTTTTCTAGACACAAGGGGTTAATTGGGCTATCCGTAGGATTTGATTATTGCAAGAGAATTTAGAATTAGCCCAATTCACCCCCTCTTGGACATCTTGATCCTTTCAGTATGTACGTAGATCCTAATTAAATTTGGAAATACAAGAGACCTACACGCGTATGCGTATATCGTAGGGCGCTACAGATGATGTGTTATTGTGTTGCAAAGAGATTAGCTAAATGCAGTGCTGGCCCTAAGGATAGGCCACGAGGTGCGTCGGCCGAGGGCCCAAGCGAAAGAGGGGCTCAAGCTCAGGTATATAAACTCTCAGGTCCTATAGTACATTAGGCATTAGCAAACTAATAAGAAGAGAGACATATAACTGGTTAGGCGGTCCAAAAAGACAACACTGACATTTCTTTCCTAGTTTTTTTCCCCACGGCCCTCGGGTAGAGAGGAAGCGAGGAGTCACGCTGCACACAACACACTCTGATCGTGAGTTCGGGACGTGCGCCTTACACGCGCGGAGCTGGCGAGCCGCGCCGTCGCGAAGAGCTAGACTACCGGAGACACGGACACGACGCACGAGGACGGCGACCAGGCAGGGCTCCACGACGACGACATCTTGATTCTTTGCTTCTTATGAATTGCGATCACCGATTATTTGTTTAGGCCCAAGGTATTTTTTTCCTTTTTATTTTTAATCCAAATTAATTATTTGTATAGTATTTCAGACTTCTAGTACTTTGTACCCATATAGTCATATTTTTCTTTTAATTTATATGTTAGAATTTTATAATGTTACCTAAGAAACATTTGTCATGGGTGAGAAAAGAAAACGAATATATTATTATTTTTAATCTACATTATTCATCGATAATTATCATACATCTACAAATATATTCATTAATCTATATTGTTCCTCGATAATTATCAGACATGTTAAATTAAAAATATGTTATTGAATTTGCTTTCGTTTTACAAGTAAAATTAGTGCTTATATATGACCGTTACGACGAAATCGCCGGAGGGCCCTTAAAATCATAGGACCGGCGCTGGCTAAATGCCGGGTTCTCGAGTTTCGAGCCTTTGGCTGGACGACAGTGAGTCAAATGTTCTCAAAAACAAAATGCTGTGGGTCATTTCGTCCAACAACGGAAAGCAAGATACCGGGACAAGAAATTCCGTGTTCAAGCCCGTACACGGTCCGTTTCCCATTTCAGAGGAGACGTTACTGGGCCGGCTTATTTTTGACCTAAAATTTAGGCCTCAACCATTTCGCCTACTTCGGCCCAGTGAAGAAAATGTTTTAGGCAGATTATGCCTGTTCAGCTGTTCTTTCCTCCTGCTACAGTCCGTAACAAAAAATTATTGGGCCGTCCAGCCTACATGGCCTGGCTCGGATCCTATCCACACCACGCCGCTCACAGTCACCGATCCTGTCCGGGAGACCTCGTCAGCATAACAAGTTGGCCCGGTACGTTAAGAACATGAACTAGTTTTTTTATTGTTTTTTAGCAGAAGAACATGAACTAGTATGATGGAAGAAATTCCACCGAGTAAACATTTTGGCCCAGCTAAATAAATTGTTAGCCCAAGTAAACATTTTGGCCCAGCTATAATTGAAACTCGGCCGAGGCAGACTTTCCCAATTTGTCCGAAGGAGCTCGGTTTTTCCCTTTGTACCGGTATTTCTTTGTCTTTTTTTTTAGCGTCTCTTATTTTTGTTTTTTGGATTTGTTACCATAAATTCCCATGCAACACACACATATTTATGGAGAATATTTCAAACACAATGAGGGATCTGAAATGAATTCTCGATATGTCAATTCATATATGTCGTCAACTATTATATTTTTTTCACATAATCCAACATTTTTCTGATTTTCAAACTATTTCATTCTCAATCGTGTATGTTAAGTTACTATTTGATTAATGGAACAACTTTTTTGGTTATAATGATTTTATTTAGCTTTTTTTAACTTGTTGCTTGATTGTTGATTTTCTTGTTGCCAACTTTGAATGGAAGAAGGCAACTGCTACGTTTTGGCCACTTTTGGAACACAAAAATTTCATTGGAATCGTTTAGGAATATCACGGGGATCAATTTATTTTCAAAGGAAATTTTTCTAAGTTCCGAAGAAGGTCTATAATTTATGGGTCACTTCACTTTTTACTAAGTCAAACTTTTATAACTTTGCATAAGTTTTCAGAAAAGTATGCTAACAATCTGCAAGTCAAATAAATATAATATCAAGACATATTTCATATATGACTTATTGAAATTTGATATTGTAGATATTGTTTTTTTTTTCTAATGAACTTGGTTGAAGTTAAATAAGTTTAAATTATGAGAAAACTAAAGTAGCCTATAATTTGTACGGCGGACTATCAAATACTCCATTCATACTCAAAATTGAAGTCGTTTTGGACAGCGACACGGTCTCCAAAGCATAACTTTGACTACTTATTTTTATAAAGATATTTATCAAAAAGTGATATATGTAAATTTTTGTGAAAGTATTTTTCAAGACAAATCTATACATATGGTTTTCAAATTTCCAAACTTAACAACTTAAAAGTTATTCATGATTTATATTCCCAATGTTTGACCCCAAACTTGTCCAAAACGACTTCACTTTTGAGTATGGATGGAGTAGGCTTTTGAGAAGAAAGAAAATGTATAAAAAAGGGACTTGCTAGTGCCCGGACATTCGATCCGGGATGCTAGTGTTGGACGGTACCCGCTCAGCGAGCGAGCGAGCACCCCAGCGCATCGGGCTTGCGAGCGAGCGCCCTAGCAACAGGTACGCGTTGCCCCGAACGTTGCCCACGCCACTAGCCGTTTCCCATGCGCATCCTATGTGTAACACCCTCGGTGTTACACTGTACAATCTTTTGCTAAAACACTGCATGAGCATCATACTTATGTGTAATATAGGGAGTAAAGCAATACACGTAACTTGAAATGTTCATCGAAAACGTGAAACGAATGTTATATTTCGTGTCGCATTTTATCACTTAAGGTTCTAAACTAATTTTTATTGAGCAAGAATACTATAGAACGCGCATGCGGCACTTTAATAAAGTTTGTAGTACAAACTTCGTAGGTGACGGTGAAATACATGCGGCCGAGAACGGGATTTGCTAGTTAGCTTACTTAATAGCTTGGAAATCATATTCGACGCGAAACCGATCAAGACGTGGTTAAGTTTCTTAAGTTAGAAAGCGGGTTGACGAGGCTACGTTTGGGAATTTTGATAGGAGAATCGGTTTAAGTAGTAGCATGGTTTTAGGGTTTGTTTTAGTAGCTTGACATCCCATCTCGAGCGTTAAATAGTTAGTTTAGCTACTGGATCATCGAGTTGGATTTCTGAGCAGCTTTAAAAAGCATGCATGACACGGTTGCAGCGTCTGGGCGCGATCACCATGCCGGCACTCGGCGTCGCCGCACCTGCTGCCCAACGCGCACACTGCACGCGAGCCACCACGTTGGCCGGTCCTGTCGCTGGCTCCGCGCTGCAGGTCGCGCCACCGTTGCTATGGCCTGGCACGCCATGCACGCACACGCACGAGCATGCCGCGCCCGGTGACCTGGCCGCTTGGCCAACACCGCCGTCGTCGTGGGCCCACTGCTCTGCCCAGCCAGCTGTCGTCGCTTCGCCGTGTCGCGGTCCTCGTTGCGTCGCGTCACCGCACTGTTGTTAGCCACGACCGTGTGTGCGGAGTCGCCTGGCCACTCTGCCACCGCCGTCGCGTCCGCCTGGCTGCTAATGCTTGTCGTCGCGTCGCGCTGCGCTCCGACCATTGCTGCTGCGCGGCCACTACTGCTGCTGACCCTCACGACTACATGCACGTGGGCTTGCCCGCCTGCCCTTGTCATCACATCATGCTCGATGCGACGCTGCGCTGACCGGTGCCATGCCACTACGGCGCAGGGCCGAGCCACCGTCGTCGGTTAGTGATTTATGACCGTGCAGCCCACCGTCCTGAGCATTTGGCTGGTTCCCAATCGGCCTGTAGCACGTGTGCAGTGGTGCTTCGAGTTGACAGCCGCGTCCCGCCACGACAACACCGAGCCAAGCCTCGCCTGCCTTCCCCTATTCCTCTGTCACCATGGTCGCTGGATCCGCGCCTTCAATTCACCGTAGTGGAGCCACCTCAGTCCAATTAACCCCGTACACGACTTCGCGCGCGTAGTCAGCCAACCACCCGACCCTAGCTCATAGTGGGCATTACCGTGCCACGCTCCAATTTGGAGCTTTCCTCTCGCCGGGTCGTTAAGACCATCGTGGCATGCGTCGAAGGCAAAGTCCCCAATCTAGTGCTGCTCGCTTCAATTCGTTGCACCGCCAACTTCGCCTCCACCTGCTAATCACACCTTTGCCTAATCACTACCACCTCCTAGCCGTCCCTAACGTAACCTTGCCACCGCCGTGCACCGCCGCACCGTCCGCGCGCATGCGGCCAGCTCGGCTCGGGCTGTCTCTGGCCGAACCACTACATCATCTATGTCCGTGGTGGGTTCCTTGAGCTCACTTGCTACCCCCAAGTTCTCCGGCGTTGTTGTAGCTCACCGGAACGTCGTCATTTCAGTGCAGGAGCTCTGCCGCCGTGTATCGACCTTACTGCGGTGTCCCAGCTCACGCTTCCTTCACCTAGTGCTTCGCGTTCAAGCCTAGTAAGGTATCGACTCCGTAGATAGGGTGGGGAGGGACTGGTGTGGCTGGCGTAACCGCCCGGTGCCAACGCCGCCACGCCGGTGCGCACGTGGGAGGCCGAGGGTATGGCCGTGGTAAAGAAGAAAAGGGGGAAGGGTGGAATTGTAAGGTAGCTGACTGTTAGAATAGTGTGCTTAGTGCTCACGTTATTATTGGGTAGTCCGAGGGCATTTTTGCAAGATGACCGGCGTGCGCGGGCCTCCCCGTCATGGACCATCGTCGCCCGGCTGGGCCACGCCCCCGCGTGGGCCGCACCGTGCGTCGCGTGTGCGCGCGCGTTGCACCGAACTGGGCTAGGCCACTCATGTTTTGGGCCGCGCGGTAGAATTAGGTTTTCCATTTTCCAGTAAGGTAATAAATGCTTATTCAATTTAGTTTTGAGCTGAACTTTAATAATTTGTAGTAAATCTTATAGATGTCCAAAAATAGTGAAACAAAATTGTTAGGTTCACAAAAATGCTATCTATCTATTGGTGTAGTTAGTTTACTGTTAGCTGTGATAATAATAGGTTCATAAATTCAAATTAGAAAGCTTAGTATTATGTAGATTAATATTTGTATGAATTTTTGTGGCAAATTGATGATGGGTTTAGCCATGAAATTTTTATAGTAGGTTCATTAGAATATTATGTACTCACCGTAAATTTTGTAGCACTAGAGTAGGTTGATAAATAGAGTAGTTAGTACTCCTCGTTTTATCATATATAGAGTAAATTAGAATTAAGAGTAGAAATACCTTTAGTTGCTAAGATAGTACATGCAATGCTTCATACTTGTTAGTGGTAACAGTAGGTAACTTAGCACCTTAGTCAGTAGAACTAGCTTAGTAGCTTGATAAATGTATTTATATTTTAAGAGTTGTTGTTGCCGTATTACTAAGTGTTGCACCATTATTTCATGCATGTAGATCACGAGTTGGTAGAGTTTGTGCCTGCGGACGAACATGACTACAAAGAGGTCATTGAGGAGTACGAGGAGGAGATGCTCGTACAGGAGGGAGCCCCGGAGCCATTCGGTGCTGACTTTGTTGACCCACCACCTGCCCAAGGTAAGCCCCGGTGTATAACCCTTATTTTAAACGATCACTGAATATATATGATGTGCACTTACATTACAGGCATTTTATGGAAACTACATGCATAAATATATCTACCTATGAGTCCTACTAGTATAGGTCGAGTAACTGCTATGCTCAGGGTATCGGTAGCATGAGTAACCTTACCGTTACTCATAATAGGTGATAATTATGATCACTCATGATAAAGTGGTGGAGAGGAAAAATGGTGACCGAGCAGAGATGTGGTTTGGGTACTTGTGGGTGTAAGAGGTTGTGTCCTGTGGCCAACAGGGCATAGCTTGGTTACACTTTTTCTCTGTCTGTGTCGGTTAAGGACCGGCCGTTGCATAAGTCTCGAGGCAAGTCACAGATTTATTATCCCGAGCACATACTTGCGTACGGGCGTAGAGAAGACTTGTTGCTCTTCTATCATGGGTTCCGGCTCTTTCCGGACTAACTGATTGGAGACGGGGATGGTGGAGGTCCTTGCACCGCACTAAGTCCGGGACTTAGGAGCGGGGGCTTGGAGTCCAAGTTTGGACGGGGACCTGAACTCCATGACAGGAGGGTGATGGGTTGGTCCTGCTTGTGCCTGGGGTACAAGCGGGGCATGTGTTTTTGGGGTACCCAGCTGGGGGCATTGATTCGTGAATCGCCGGCAATCCGGTACGGCTTGTTCTGGGTCTAGCACCGTAGTAAGAACTAAAAGATGAAAGGTGATGAAATGGAACTAATTGCTCAACTCTTGCTTGAAAGTATAACATGTGCTTACATAGAATGGCTAGATAATCAATTAATCATGGCTACTAATAATAACATAAATAAGGACTCACTATTAGCTTTCTGCAAAAAGGAAACCAGCAAACCATAAAGCTTTGCATATCCCTTGGAGTCAGGAAATAATTCCCACTAGTCGGATAAGTCTTGCGAGTATATTATGTACTCAGGGTTTATTTACCCCTGTTGCAGGTAATGCTTGAGGTGTATCGTTGTGTGAAGGATTCTTCTGGTGGGCACAGACGGATCCTTATTCATTGTCGATAGATGTTATTTTTAATTCTGTTGTTTAATATTCCGCACTCTGACTTTGGAAATGTAATAATGTAATTTTTAAGAACTCTAGATGTATGTAATGGATTAAGTATTGTAACTCGTTCTCATTATTGGATCCTTAGGAAAAAATATGGATCTTTCGGGTTCTCCCTTGGGGTGTGCCCGATGGATACCGCCCACTGTAGCTTGCTTTCGGGGTGCTTAGTGTCTGGTGGAAGACGAGCGCCTCCATAAGCGTGTTATTTCAGACGGTTCTACCACACTATGTGCAACACCCGATCTACTTTTGAAATATACCAATGCAATAGTTGCAACATATAAAAGAAGATAGATAAAACACTTGAAACATGCATCTGAAACACTTGCAAAAACATATGGAAAAAACACTTGAAAACCATTACAAACATATGCAACATCCAGATGAAACACTTGCAACAGACATATGAAACACCTGAAACACTTGAAACATACATTTATATGCAACGTCTAGATCTACTTGCAACATACGCCTGATACAGATGAAACATTTGTAATATACACTTGAAACATACGAGCATAGCCATTGCAACATGCATATGCAACATCCCGATCTACTTTTGTAACACCGATACGAAACACTTACAACATACCACTAAAATATCTGAAACATATGTTTGCAACATGCGCTGTCAGCGCAACATCTACTTGCTGCTTGGGAATGGAGGCTCATCGACGTGTGGAGTTCACTGGTGTAGAGCTCGTCGCTTCAGTAGAAAAGGCCGCGACAGGTATGGTGGAGAAGGCCACGATGGATATGGCGTGAGTTGTCACCGCTCCGATGGAGAAGGCCGTTGTGCGCTGGAGAACGCCACAATGGATGGGAGGCACGGCGGAGATGGAGGAAGACGGGCGGCCACGACGGGCTACAGGCATTATGGAGATTGAGGAAGGCAGGCGGTCGCGCTCGGGCACGGTGGAGATGTTTGGGAGAGTAATAGCTACCAAATGATGCTAAGAGTTCACTGGTCTAAAACTTGGCTGAAACTGACTGAAAACACTGTTCCGGCTGAATTGTTGTGAGAGAAAATACTATTCCGGTTGAAAAAAGAAGCCGAACAAGCCGAATATGGGGTAAGCCGAACAGGGCCTCGAGTGTTACATCGGGTGTTCGGATATTAATGATAAAACTAATTACTGAAGCCGTGACTAATTCATGACACGAATATATTAAGCCTAATTAATCCATTATTAGCATGCATTTACTGTAGCACCATGTTGTCAGATCATGGACTAATTAGGCTTAATAGATTCATCTCGTAAATTAATCTCAATCTGTGTAATTAGTTTTGTAATTAGTCTATATTTAATACTCTAAATTAGTATTAAACATCCGATATGATTGGGACTAAATTGGAGCGGAAACCAAACACCGGATATGACCGTTACTTGCTGAAGAACGGCACCGGATGCTCCCGGCGACCTTTTTCCGGTCATCGAATCCGTTCATATCTCCGGCGCCCCCACGGGTGAATTAACAAGATGTCTTTGGAATCGGTGGCCACTCCTGGGGTCCGTCCTTGGCGGTAACGTGGAAAACGGGAGCCAGCCAGCATCTGTTCGATCCGTTCTTCAGCAAATCAGCAATGGTGTTACACCGAGTCATCACTGGATTAGTTCCCCATGAAATATTCGCTAATCGTTATCAAGTGTGTACGCTCAAAGCTTCAGCTTCTAATCTTGTAGAGCATTCCAACTTCTGGCATACGGTGCCAGTGTCATGCATGATGCATGTGGAGGTGATGAGAACAAACGTACAGTGAGTGAAAACACTTGCTAGCGTGCTTTGGTGTATCCCATAGCTGTCTTGCGTGTTCTCGAAAAAACCTATAAGCGAGTGCTTAGAATGACAGGTTTGTTATGGAATAGTTTCAGTTTTTTTAGGGAAGATGGAATAGTTTCAGTTGGTCCAAGCAAAAGCAAAAGTGCAGAACCCTTGTGAAAAATCCAACACTAGAATCCTCAGCAGGAAACAAAGAAATACAATTACGCAGAGCAGCAGAGTATTGGTATTTTGCCTCTCATTCCTCATGTCCATAAGTTCCCTTTCTGAGGACAAGTCATTGAGGTGACTGGTGGGTAGAGGTGAAAATGGTACGAATATTTCCCAACCGTATTTGAGACCGAATTCGTTTGGATGGGTTTAGATATGTCCGTATCCGAGTCCGGATATTCAACATCCTATATCGTATTTGTATCCGAATACTCAAATTGCTTATTTATGATGTCGATATCCAATCGTATCCTATCCGGCGTGGTTGACTATATCCGTATTCGATTCCGAATCTGGACAGAAATATGAAAACAAATGTAATACGAGTGATATCCGATCCGTTTTCATCCCTACCGGTGAGCAATCTAGAAGGGGATGATGCTTGTGTAAATTTTCAACTTGGAATATATGTTAAACACCTGCGAACGGGGTCTCTTTCGTGGTGCTTGAGTGATTCTTAAGTTTGCACGCGCAACTCTAATTTGAAACGTTAATCTTTTGAAAAGAGTAGGATTGAAGAGGAAGAATACTGCTCTTTTTGACCAAGCATTCTCTTCCTCCTAACTTCCCTTGCGCTGGTTCCTTACCTTTTCTGCATTCCAATGCTCAACAAGCTACAATGTCCCTTGCACTCTGGGGATAGCTAGGAAAGTGGCTATACTCCAGAAATTTTCAACCGGCCCATACACATGCTTGCACCAAGTCAGATATATAGGCTAGCTCCATCTATCGTCGATGAACATGTGGTTTTGGATTATTGAACAAGGATTGTGTAGCATGGAACCACGGCAAACTACCCATCTCTGAATCTAGTTACTACATAGCCCTAAATTATGTACTAGTATGATCGAAGAGCTTTTGCAGGCTGAAGGTAACATGCGTTCAACAAGACCTTCCAGTTGTATTGAGATGGAATGGAAGGCATAAAAAATACCAAAAGATGCATCTTCTTCCACAACAATATTGAGGACCCGAACCCGGCCATGCATGCGGCGCCTACATGGTCCCTAGCCATTGCTTTATGTGCATGTTTTCTTTTCTTTTTTTTCTCTACTACGAGAGTGTAGAAGCACTACTCGAAACAGAGACAAACATTTGTAATGACTAGACAAATTCAAATTCAGTACTAGCCAACGATAGTTACATGATACTCCATTACACTTACACCCTCAACTGGTCCTGCCGGCACAGAGAAAACAACCGGACAAGCAACCAGGAGACACTCGACACTAATGAATAATCTTAATACAACAATAACACTACTCCATGGTTGATGACTAAATGGAAAAGCTTGAGCTTAAACCCTCCTCTCGTCCGACGAAGTCCTTAAACCCTACTCGTAGTCGCTACGGCCGATGTCTAATATTCCATCGGATCCGAAGCGGCTACGGTTAATTAATTAAATCCATTGACAAAAATTACAGCGCGCGTGATTGAGCATGTGCTTGTTGTTGTGCCGTTGATCACGAGAGGATGGAGTCCCAGTCGATCTCCCAGGACGGGTACTTGTTGAGGTGCAGGGAGGCGGACTCGTCCCACGGCGCCTCCGTGAAGTCCAGGCTCGCCATCTCGGGATGCTGCTGCTGCTGCGGGAACGGCGGGAGGGAGGAAGGAGGCGAGCCGGCGGAGTGTACCGACTCGTCGCCCTCCGTCGTGGTCGTGGACGCCGAGGCCTTGGGCGAGTCCGGGGGAGCAGCGGCGGTGGTGCTGGCGGCGGCGGCCTTGGAGGACGCGGGCTTGGCGGTGGTGAGGCTCTGGCAGATGGCGGTGAGCTTGGCGTCGACGGAGGCGTCCAGCGGGCCCGCGAGGTGCGCGCCGCCCCGGCGGAGTGACGGGAAGTTGAGGCGCGCCGCGTCGCCGCGGAGGCGGAAGGCCGCCTTGTCGTAGGCGAGCGCCGCGTCGTCGGCGGAGTCGAAGGTGCCGAGCCACAGCCGCGTCCGGTTCCTGGGCAGGCGTATCTCCGCCACCCACTTGCCCCAGTGCCGCTGCCGAACGCCGCGGAACAGCTTCGACTCCGGCGGCGCCCCGGCGTGCTTCATGGGCTGCGCCCGCGGGCCGAGGAACGCCGCCGCCAGCAAGCCCCTCTGCTGCTGCTGATGCTGCGCCAAGAGCTGCGCCTGGATCTGGTGGATTTGCGCCGGGCCCAGGTGGTTCAGCGCCGCCAGCCCCGACGCGGCGTCCGCCGACGACGTCGGGTACGACGCCGCCGGAGAGGCGTACGACGAGGAGGACTGCGGCAGAGGCGGGAGCTGCGAGAAGGAGGTGGCGGTGGGAGCAGGAGGTGGTGGCGGGAGCGCGGTGTAAGAGGATGTGGCGGGGAGGAAGTACGAATCTTGAGGCAGAGCAGAGCAGTAGGGGTAGGAATAGGAATAGGAGAAGGGAGAGGTGGCGGTGGAGGTGGAGGAGGTGGGTGAAGCAGCACTCCGGATAAAAGGTTCGAGTGCTTTCATGAGCTCCTGGTCCGAGGACGACGACGAGGAGCTCAGCTGGTTTGTGTACAAATCTATGTCTGCCATTGGGAAAATGGGAAAAAAAGACTTGCAGACTAAAAATGGGTGGAGACTAAAAATGGGTGGATGGAAAATGTTGAATCTTTTTTTTGTTTGTTTGCAAAAACTGAACTGAATGAAGATGAAACTAACCGAAAACGAAGAAGAAATTGGGAAAAAAATAAGGCCTGTTTCTTCAATAAAAGCGAAGAACAGGAGGATGGTTGGTCAATGGTTTGGTTGGTGCAGCCTGAAAGGGGGCTTAAAAACGACCCTTTCTATAGCTTAGCTAAAAGGAAGAACCAAAACAAAAGAAGCTAAAAGAAACCAGAAAGTTCTACAAGAACAGACAGACTAATCCAGGAGAGAAAAAAGGTTCTCCGGATCTCTGTTCTCCCTACTTGCAAGGAAAGAGGAAGACGAACCGTTGGAAATAAAAGCTCCGATCTTTCCCGGTCACACTTCCTTGCTCGATCAAACAGCAGCAGCAAGAAAGGCTCCCAAAAAAGGTCCTCCTTTTTTCCTAGCTTGCTTCTACGAGAAGGGTTCAGAGAACAAACCTGTTGCCACCGTGCACGCGGTGGCTCGTCGTCGTCGTCGTTGCCGTGGTGGTGGTGGTGGATCGCTCAGCCTCACCGGGAAGTGGAGTGGGTTCTGGGTCGGGTTGCTGGAGGGGATGGCCGGAGGGGGGAGGGATGGGAAGGCTTGTGCGTGTGGGAGTGGTGGGGGCGGAAGAGTCTCTCTTGGGGATTGCAGGCCACTGGCGCTGGTGTTTATATAGCCGGCCAGCCGGGGCTGCAACTGCAAGTGGCGGGCGGGCATGGCGGAGCCTGGACGAAACTTCGCGCGGTACGGTGAATCAATGCTGTTGTCCCTGGCGCGTGGGCCTGGATGGTTCGTCTGTGCTGGACTGCCGAAGCATGACTTCCGACCGAATTTTTTTTAAGAGCTTTTTTTTTGAAAATTTTTCTCAAACATACTTTTAGAGGAATGATTTTAAAATCTGGACCCTTAGTTCGACGCTATCGTCGCTGACGTCGAAGTTACACTGCTCGGTGCTATTATTGTTGACGTCGAGTTTTTGGACTCGACGTTGACGTGGCAATGACCGACAGATCGGCGGCGTAGATCTTAGCGTCGAATTCAGCGCTGTGGTTACTGACGCAAGGTGATGACTCAGCTCGACTCCGATCCATCGGCCGGTGGGCGCGCGAGAGTACAGACGTGTCAGTCGCGCTTGCACCTAGTACCTGGCAACATGCATGGCCTTGCTTCTAGTGCTAGCTAGATCGGGCTAGACCGCCACGCTGGCTGGCTCGGCCTCGGCAAGGCCACGTGCGCGGGCAGCCGTGCCTGCTCAGTTGTCGACGTGCCGTTGTCGTTGCCGGTGCACTGCACTGCCGGGTCGGCGCACACGCCAGGCACGGTGTATGTGTAACGCAACACGACGATGCATCTATATGTCAGGATCTTCACGTCGATCCATCGTCCCTAGCTTAATTAGCTAGCAGAGGGGAGCTGCATGATGCATGCGCCTGCGCTCTGTGCGTGCTAGCTAGCTACGAACGAGCTAGCTAGCTAGACCAGGCCGCCGGCCGTCCGTCCGACGCGTCGTCGCGATCGCCTTTAGGCAGCTAGCTTGTTACAGTGAACGCGACCGCCCGGGGTGCTGCGTCGATCGACTGTGCATGCATGCGCGTCCACGTGAGGCTCACGCGGCGTCCAGGTTGGCCCTGTAGTCCCGGTGGAGCGGAACACGACAGCGACACGTCGACGGTACATGGAAAACGGACGCTTGCCGGCCGGCTGCTTCTCGATGGGCGGGATCACCAAATTACTAGCCTTGTTCGTCGTCGCACCAAAAGAAATCACTCAAAACAAGTCGGTACAAATAGCTAGTGACTAGCGACAAGTACAACTTCAACACAAATTAAAACGGATCGGACCTTACTAAAATAAAATAAGAGTCCATAAAAAACTGAAGCGTCCACTAGAGCTTGTAAATCGTACTAAAAAAAGCAAATGAAGCGACACATACATGCACTAGGATAACACAAGACTTTAAAGACCACAAAAACATGGGGCTATGTTTAGCCGATGATTTTTGCGGCTAATAAGTCGGCTGATGCTGTTTTGTTGTGAGGGAAAAATATTATACCATGGCTAATAAGTGGACTGATAAGTTCAAATGAGGCTAGTACCCTCTAAAAGGACAGCCTAGTACCCGTTAAAAGAACGTGTAAAAAATAGCTCAAGAAACTCAAATTTACAATATTTCACCATAGAAAAAATGCTGGGGAAATCAGATCATGCCGCAGAACAAATCAAAATAAGATGTTGAAATCGTGGAATCGAAGAACAACCAACCGCTTTCACTGATAACACATGAGCATTCTAACACTCATGTATTTCCGTTATGATAAATGGGGAATCCCCTCGGTTCGAAGAAAAGATAACACGTGAACAACCAAGATTCAAAGAAAACTAACAAATCTGACTGAACATAGTCTCACTGGCCCTTTATCAATACTAGATTAGACATCGTTGATGTAGGAACAAGATATGTTGACTATCTTATTGCTTTCACTCGGGAAACTGATACTGGTAAGCTAAGCCATCATATCATGCATATATACGATGATAGCATTTGATTAATCGTCGTAATTGAACTCAGAGTGGTGCACGCTCGTTCTGACGGAAAGCAGCGCGCGTTTCAGAGATGAGGATAGGACACATCTCCCGGCCCCCTGAACTTGCGGGGCGGTTTGACTTGCTGAGAAGAGCTAGGTAGCGTTGTTGACTTTTACCGGACGAGACGAGAGGCGCCCTGGTCGGCGTCGAAACTAGTAGGGGTACGATGCATGATGCATGGTCGGGGCAACGTATTTTTATTTTTTTAATAAAGAGAAAAGGTAGACCTGGCAGCGCCGCATTGTAGATTATAACAAAGTGTGCGCCGACCCAGCAGTGCAGTGCACCGGCAACGAGAACGGCACGTCGACACCTGAGCAGGCACGGCTGCCCCGCGCACGTGGCCTTGCCAAGGCCGAGCCAGCCAGCGCGGCGGTCTAGCTCGATCTAGCTAGCACTAGCAGCAAGGCCATGCATGTTGCTAGGTACTAGCTGCAAGCGCGATTGACACGTCTGTACTCTCGCGCTCTCGCGCGCCCACCGGCCGGTGGATCGGAGTCGAGCTGAGTCATCACCTTGGCGCCAGTAACCACGGCGCCGAGCTGCATGCTAAATTATCACCACGTCAGCGTCGAGCTCAAGAGCTCAGCGCCAGCAACGATGGCGCCGAGTAGTGTAACCTCGGTGCTAGCAACGATGGCGCCGAGCTAAGGGTCTAGATTTTGAAATCTTTCCTCCAGGAGCGTATTTATGAAATTTTTTCAAAAAAAGAGCTAAAAAATAAAAAATTCATGACTTCCGAGCAGTGAAATTACGGCGGCGATGTGCTGCTGCGGTTGGGAGTTGGTTCATTCCCAGGTACGGTGAGTAAATTTGCAGCAGCAACGAAATTTCGATGGAAGTATCTTTAAAAAGCATATATTTTAATGGAAGTGTCTTTAAAAAGCATATATTTTAAGGGAGTACAGTTGGTTCATACTCTAGATATATTAAGTAAATTTGCAGAGAGAACACTAACAAAAAAAACTAAGGTGGAGCAAAGAAACTTTGGTGGAGTACAGTTGGTTCATACCCCGGATATGGTGAGTAAATTTGCAGAGAAAACATTGACATAGAAACGTCGGTGGAGTACAGTTGGTTCATACCCCAGATATGGTGAGTAAGTTTGCATAGTACCGTTGGTTCATACCCTGGATATGGTGAGTAAGTTTGCAAAGTACCGTTGGTTCATACCTCAGATATGGTGAGTAAATTTGCAGAGACAACACTAGCAAAGAAACGTCGGTGGAGTACAGTTGGTTCATACCCCGGATATGGTGAGTAAGTTTGCAGAGTAAAGTTTGTTCATACCCTGGATATGGTGAGTAAATTTGCAGAGAGAACATTAGCAAAGAAACTTCGGTGGAGTACAATTGGTTCTTACCCCGGATATGGTGAGTAAATTTGCAGAGAGAACACTAGCAAAGAAACGTCGGTGGAGTACAGTTGGTTCATATCCCGGATATGGTGAGTAAGTTTGCAGAGTAAAGTTTGTTCATACCCTGGATATGGTGAGTAAATTTGCAGAGAGAACATTAGCAAAGAAACTTCGGTGGAGTACAGTTGGTTCTTACCCCGGATATGGTGAGTAAATTTGCAGAGAGAACACTAGCAAAGAAACTTCGTTTTGTGGAATACAGCTGGTTCATACCCCCGATATGGTGTGTAAATTTGCAGAGAGAGCACTAGCAAAGAAACTTCGGTGGAGTATAGTTGGTTCATACCCTGGATATGGTGAGTAAATTTGCAAATTTGCAGAGAGAGCACTAGCAAAGAAACTTCGGTGGAGTACAGTTGGTTCATACCCCAGATATGGTGAGTAAATTTGCAGAGACAACACTAGCAAAGAAACTTCGGTGGTGGAGTATAGCTGGTTCATACCCCATATATGGTGAGTAAATTTGCAGAGAGAACACTAGTAAAGAAACTTCGGTGGAGTATAGTTGAGTAAATTTGCAGAGAGAACACTAGTAGGGAAATTTCGGTGGTGAGTAAATTTGCAGTGAGAACACTAGCAAAGAAACTTCGGTGGAAATATCTTTAAAACACATATATTTTAATGGAACTATATGCACCAATTGATACGATGATCGTTCATATACCAATAAGAGCTAGATAGTTTAGGTCGCTACGGATTGAAGACCGCATCAGATAACCAACATGCTTTCGCGGTGAAGAACGGCAAGGTTTACGAGCAAACCAACAAAAGATACCTGTCACGCTGACGTCAAAGCTCTCGTTGAGGGACCCCATCATGGCGAGGATATTGACAGGTTGTCCTAGGTTGGCCCGCAAGCTTAGGCAACCGTCCTTGATTTTGGGATCAAGAGACAAACAACAACATATGGATGCAAAAAAAAAGGATTAAATTTTGACAATTAGATGTTGGATATCTCAATCGACCGTTTACACCATATTTTATACAGAGTAGAGGTGGTCTTATCCTGTTGCAGAACCAATGTGGTATTATTTTAATACCATCGTTTCATAGAGTTTTTTTAAGATTGTGCCAAATCTAGCATGGGTCGATTCTAAACTGGTTTAGGCCCAAAGTGTCAACAATACCCTTGTATTTGAGGTTTTTAAGGGTGTTTTCTGCAACAAAGGTGAGATTGTGCCAAATCGGCATGCATAGCGAAGGGCCAAAATTATGCCCCGGGGCCAGGAGGCTGGCTACAGCGTAGAGGAAAGGAAACTATATACAACGAGGAGAAAGAAAACACATACAGAAAACCCAAGTTAATTTTTTCTTCCCCAATAGCAACATGTTTGAAATAGTTGCCCGATTTGGATGTGCGTGAAAACCGTGCACCGAAGAGATTGTAATAACGAAGAAAAAGTCAGAGCCTCTGACAGTCCCGGAGGCCGGACGCCACGTGGACAGTGAGCAGGCACCACACGCAGTGGCAGTGTGCAGCCGGACTTCAACCTGACGACAACCTGTGTGGTGGTGGTGAACTGGGTGACCATTATCTCGTCTGCAGCAACAGCGCCGTGCAACCTATACGCGGCGCGGCACGGGACAGGACGGACGCACGACTCGGCCGTTTTTTTCTCTCGCCGTCGCCGTCGACGGAGGCTGCGAAAATCACGTGGCGGTTGCAGGTAAAAGCTCTCTAGCTCAGTCTGTCTCTGCTCTCTCTGGTACTGGAGGTCTGGAGTAGTACTGGACTACTACTAGTAAAACACGCACACACACAAAAAGTAAAAAGGCCCCTCCACGTATTCGAAGCAGGACGCAAGAGGAGGAATTGCCATCGCAGCGCACGCATCGATCGGTCCCTTTTTAGCCCACCGGAAGAGGGCGAAGAAATCACCGTCCCAGAACCCAGATGAGGTAGCCGGCGTGTCCAGCTCTACGGAAAGCGACGTCGAGAGAGGCGGCCGCCGAGGGGCGGGCTCACGCGGAAACGCACGGGAGTCGCCACGCCGCGCGTGCGTTCGCGCGCGCACAGCCTGGCTGCCTGACCCGATCAACGGATGGAGGCGGAGGCGGAGGCGGAGGCGGACGTCGTCGACGCCGTGATGGCGACAGTAGTACATACAGGGCGCTCGGAGCCGCCGCCGGCCGGGGTTTTGACCGAAACCCGCGGCGCAGATGCGTGCCACTTCACGGGTGGGGTGGAGCACTGGAGCGAGCAGTGTGAGGTGTTCGCTTGCCTTTTCGCTTACATGTGGGCCTCACGTTGCAGCGAGGTATAGTAGCGCCACGGTGACGTTGTTACGCCAGGATCTCGCCGGCCCTGGAACGGAACGGGAGCGGGGACGGGGAGGGAGAGCGTCACGGCGTGGGCGGGGTGAGGGTGGGCAGGGCGCGATCGAGCCCACTCACGCTGGCGACACGGCGTTAAGGTAGGGGGTAGCGGGTAGCTAGGGCGCGCGCCGAGATGGGAAATGCCGAAACGGGATGGCGACGCGACGCGGCGTGCGTGGACTTCGTGGCGCGCAGAGGTGATAAGGTGAGGTGAGGATCCAGCACAGCTACTCCATCAAAGCGGCAACAGCCCAGGTAGTAGCAAGGCAAGGTCAAAGCCGAGAGGTCGCGCTGCGCTTCCCATCCATGCGAGCACGGCCGGCCGGCCATTACTCCTCTGAGGAACACTTGTTGTGACGACGACGGCTGGGTACGTGTACATGTGCCGGTCCAAGCTACTCTTTCCCGCTTGTGCTGCTAGAACGCGACGGGTACGGTGCCTCCTGAGCCGCGCCGACGTCGCGTTCGTTTCGTGCCACTAGTTGAACTATATGCGGATGAAACGCTACATCAATCAAGGTGCCCGTCACCAGCATGCCAATTCCTCATCTGGATTCTGCACAATTTGCACACAGCGTTCGCTGCACTGTACATGCATGCAAACGTACGTCATCCCCCCGTCAACCACGCATGCACGGCCAATTGCTCCACGGCCGACCCAGCATATTCGTGCTCCTCGCAGGTCGCACGCAGCCACTGGGCAAGGCAGCAGCAGCGGCTGGTGGTAATCTGGCATCCGATGCCCCGTGCCCCGCCCCGTTGACGCGCACACGACGACTGGGCAGCAGCGGGTCTCTGCCAGTCTGCCCTCTGCCGCGGCGCCGCCTGCGCTGCACTGCACTGCTGCCGCCCGTGGTGGGAAGTGGGAGTGGAACTGGAACCTGAACCTTATGGTGGGGGTGGGGGTGGGTTTGTGGGGGTACGGTCTACACCACGGCATCTCCAGAGTCCAGACCTATCCAATGTGGTGTCGGCTACGCTATCTTGTCTCGCGCAGCTCGAGCTCCGGACTCCGGTCCAGAAGAAGAGGTTGTGTGGGGGGTCGGTTCTTCCGATCCAAAAACGTACACTGTCAGGACCCTATTTCTGGACAAAGGACACATCACATTGGTCGTTTTTTTTTTCGTCTGGTTTCTGCTTCTTCCGAATCATCATTTGTGAGTGGACCTTTTGGTACTACTACTTGTGATTCGATCTGTGTTGTTACTAGTCAGTAATTAATAAGCTCCATGGTGTTCTTAATTTTTTTTCTTTCTTCTTCATAAAAAAAAGTTAAAACGGGTACAAGCTAAGTTCAGGTCGATCGGCAGATGTAGTAGTTTTACATATTCACCGCAAAGACGTTGATGATGTGTGGTTCCAACCACGGTTAGGTTGCTTGTTTCAACTCCTGAAACGGTTGTTAGGCTGTTCATGATAGGCCTAATGATGATCAATCAAGACCTGCCACTAGTAGAGAACAAACCTGTGATTCAAGAGCCAAATTAGGCTCTAGTCCCGTAAAATATTATGCCTGGAACTAGAGAGACCTTTGGTCCCGGTTGGTGGCTCCAACCGGGACTAAAGGTCCCTGCCCAACGGCTCCTGCGCCAGGCCGTTGTGGCAGGGGACCTTTAGTTTCGGTTGGAGCCATCAACCGGGACTAAAGGTCGACCTTTACTCTCGGTTGGTGGCTCCAACCGAGAGTAAAGCTCTTGTCCCGGCTAGTGGCGTGGCCCGGGACTGGAAAGTGACCTTTAGTCCCGGTTGGATCCACCAACCGGGACTAAAGGTCCCCCCTATAAATCATGCTGGCCGTCTTCTTTCTCTCCGAGCCCGTCCGAGAGCTTCAGTTCAAATTTAAGCAGTGTTCTTGCTCTTTCTCCATCCATTCTTCGATTCCTCCGTCGATTTCTTCGATTCCTCCGTCGATTCTTCGGTTCTAAAGGTTACCGACTTCATACTTTCATGTTTCACCATTGTCTTATCTCATTTTGTTCACTATATATATATATATGGTTCTTTATTGTGGTTTTTTTCATTTGTAAGCAATTTGAGCTCAAAATCACTTCAAGTTTGCATATTTACATGAAGAAAGGTTAAAGTAGCTATTAAAAACTAGTATTCACCGTTCATTTGTAGCATGCATAGCACACTTCATTGTTTAGAGATATAGAGAATTTTAGAGTTTTTTTAATTTTATTTGTTTATAAAATGAGAAATTTATAGTGTATTAAAAATGAGTATAGAGAGTAGATGGCAACTGCTTCCGGGTCCTCGGCCTCTCATGGATTTCCAAAGCGACTTAGGCCGGGCCTCCCACTCATTGCATGCGGCAAGTGTTGTGATGAGATGAAGATTGTGATGGAGTACCGAGTGAAGAAGGAGGGTCCCAACAAGGGTCGCATTTTCTATAAGTGTCCGGATCGCAATGTGAGTTATTTTATCGTATTTAATGACTATGGATAGTTTATACCTATTTTCATGATGGTTGTGATTAAAGTTCTAATTTTCTATCTTAATTTCAGTGGAATGACACTGGATGTTCAGGCTTCTACTGGGAGGAAGAGTATGTTGAACTCGTGCAAAAATATCTTGCACAACAGGTAGATATGGCGGCTAATGAGGCAGTGATCCAGCCGAAGAAGCCCAAAGATGTTGAACAAACGGGGGATCTGTCTGTTTTAGTTGGGATTGGTCGCGAAATCCTTGTGCTGCTGAAGTGCATTTTAGCTTTAGTGTTTTTAGTGGTAGTTGGGATTGTCTACATTGTAGCGAGGCTTTCTTAAATTTATAGCTTTTGTGGTGGTATGCATGTTGTATAATTAACTAATTATGTTCTAGGTTTTAATACGGTATTTATGTCATATAATGCAGATGAGACGGCATTGGATGTACAATGCTGATCGTCTCTCCCAAGAGTTCATGGACGGCGTGCATTCTTTGTTACGTGCGGCCAAGGCAAACAAACGCGATGGTTTCATGTGCTGTCCATGTGCCGTATGTAAGAATATGATGGAATATGCTAACTCAAAGACTTTTCATTCACACTTGTTCAAGTCGGGTTTCATACCAAACTATATTTGTTGGACGAAGCACGGAGAAACCAGAGTTGCAATGGAAGAAGGTGAAGAAGAACAATGGGGCGATGATGTCATTTTTGCTGAATATGGTGCCTTCAATGATACTGCAATGGGGAAATCTGAAGAAGAGGTGGGGGCAAAGGAGAACAACCGGGACTAAAGGGGTTTTCCAACTGGGAGCAAAAAGCCTTGCTGCACCGGTGTGCACCCTGGCCTATCTTACACGTCACAGTTATATTCACTACTAGAGAACAGACTTTAGAACGATGTCCCAATTTAGCATTAGCCTCGGCATTTTTTGCCCCCGGGACTAAAGGACCCTTTAGTCCCGGTTGGTAATACCAACCGGGACTAAAGGTCCCTGCCCAACGGTCGTCCACGGGGCAGGGATCTTTAGTCCCGGCTGGTATTACCAACCGGGACTAAAGGTTTACCTTTAGTCCCGGTTGGTAATACCAGCCGGGACTAAAGCTTTTAGTCCCGGTTTGGGTTATGCCCCGGGAATAAAGATTAATATTTAGTCCCGGTTTGGACCCCTAACCGGGACTAATTATCCCGGCCTATAATTCTGCTCAATTCTTCCTCCCCGAGCCCGAGCCATTCCATTATTCAAACTCACTGCCTCTGTTCTTCAGCTTGCTGTTGTTCTTGCACTCTCCCCCTCCATTGGTGTTGCTCTTCGATTTTGGAGGTAACAAACTTAATCCTCTTATGTTTTATCAGTAGCTTATCTCATTTTGCGATGTAGATGCATGTGTAACTTTATATGTTGGACTTTATTATGATTTTATATGTCATTTTTAGCTCAAAATCACATGATGATTTGCATATATGTTTGGATAAACAAAAGTTAAATTAGTTCATCAAAATCACGCCTCGCTCGTCCTCGCTGGAGCACGCGCCATTCTCGTCCCCGGTGGCTTACGTGATCTTAGAATTAATTTTTCCATGAAATGAAAAACTTAGAAAATTGTTAGAAAATTGTAGAAAATCCGTACTAGTTGAACTTGCGGACCGTGTTCATGTCGGCGAGCATGTTCTCTGCCGAGCGGTAACGGACGTCAAGGAGGAGCTTTGATTCTACGAGGGAGAGCGGCAACGGTCGTGGAAGACCGTGTTCCCTTTCTCGTAGAATTGGAGCTCTTCCTTGGCCAAGTACGGTGCCGTCCGGTGGAGAAATGCTCGTCGAGATGATCACGTAAGCAAGGTCAACTAGTACGGATGGTTATTTATTGAAACATGTTTTTGAGCTATAATTTGATGGATATTTGAAAATATGAAATTTACACTAGTTTGCAAAAATAAGTATAGAAAGTAGATGACAACTGTTACTGGATCCTCGGCCTCTCGTTCGGTTGCGAAACGACTGAGGCCAGAACTCCCTCTCATTATCTGCGGCAAGTGTAAGCAGAAGATTGTGATGGAGTACCGAGTCAAGAGACAGGGACCCAACAAGGGTCGTGTTTTCTACAAGTGCCCGGATCGCGATGTAAGTTTCTTACGCATTTTATAATTATGGCTAATTGACCTGCTTTTCTTGAATATTTTTGACTAAATATTTTTTGGCTTTAATTTCAGTGGGAGGGCAATGGATGCGATGGTTGGTACTGGGAGGAAGATTATGCTACATACGTGCAGAATTTGGGTGCGCTTGAGGTAGCGGATGCTGCTGATGAGGCAGTGAGCCAGCAGGAGAAGCTTATTGATATTCAACAGAAGAATGATTTGTCTGTTTTAGTTGCGTACGATCACAAAATAATTATGTTACTGAAGTGCATTGTAGTTTTAGTTTGTTTAGTGATAGTTGGGATTGCTTACGTTGTAGCCAGGCTTAGTTAATTAATCAACCGTGTGTGTGTCATTTATGTTGTGTAATAAAATACTTAATTATGTTCAAGGTTTTCATAATTTGTTGTGTAATACAGATTATGTCACGCCATTGGATGTACAATGCCGATCGTCGCTCCCAAGACTTTATAGAGGGCTTGCACTATTTCTTAGGTGTGGCCGAGGCAAATAAGCGGGATGGTTTCATATGCTGTCCATGTGCCCTATGTAAGAATTTAAAGGAATATTCAAGCTCAATGAGTCTTCATTCACATTTGCTTAAGTCAGGTTTCATGTCAAACTATATATGTTGGACTAAGCATGGAGAAAGCGGGGTCATGATGGAAGAAGGTGAAGGAGAAGATTTAGACATTGATGACATTATTGCTTAGTATGGTGCCTTTGATGATACTACAATGGGGGGAGATGAAGAAGAGGTAGCGGTAGAAGATGATCTCGGTGATGCTCTTGGCGATGCCATTCGTGATGCACAACAAGAATGGGAAAGTGAAAAAGAGAAAGTTAAGTTGGAGCGCATGCTTGAGGATCATAGGAAGTTGCTATACCCGATGACCGAAGAGGGGCAAAAAAAGCTAGGTACAACACTGGAATTGCTACAGTGGAAGGCAAAGAATGGTGTATCCGATAAGGCATTTGGGAATTTATTAAACCTCATAAAGAAGATGCTTCCGAAGCCAAATGAATTGCCCACCACTACGTACGAAGCAAAAAAGGTTGTCTGCCCTTTGGGATTAAAAATCCAGAAGATACATGCATGTCCTAATGACTGTATCCTCTACCATGGCAATGAATACGAGAATTTGGATGAATGCCCGGTATGTAAAGCATCGCGGTATAAGATCAGGCGCGATGATCCTGGTGACGTCGAGGGTGAACAACGTCCTAGAAAGAAAATCCCTGCCAAGGTTATGTGGTATGCTCCTATAATACCACGCTTAAAACGTTTGTTCAGAAATAAAGACTACGCAAAGTTGTTGCGGTGGTATAAAGAAGACCATAAGGTAGACAATATGCTGAGACACCCAGCTGATGGGTCCCAGTGGAGAGCGATAGATAGAGAATTTTTAGAGTTTGCAAATGAGGTTAGAAACTTAAGGTTCGCCTTAAGTACAGATGGTATGAATCCTTTTGGACAGCAGAGCACTAGTCATAGCACTTGGCCAGTTACTCTATGTATCTACAACCTTCCTCCATGGTTATGCATGAAGCGGAAGTTCATTATGATGCCGATCCTCATCCAAGGTCCGAGGCAACCTGGCAACGATATTGATGTATATCTGAAGCCATTAGTTGAAGAACTTCTAGTTTTATGGAACAAACCAGGTGTACGTGTCTGGGATGAGTACAAACAAGAACACTTTGACCTACGAGCAATGTTGTTCGTAACCATCAATGATTGGCCTGCTTTAAGTAATCTTTCAGGTCAGACAAACAAAGGATATAATGCATGCACACATTGTTTTGATGACCTTGACAGTATATATTTGAAAAGATGTCGAAAGGTCGTGTACCTTGGCCATCGTCGATTCCTTCCTTTGAACCACCAAGTAAGAAAGAAAGGAAAGCATTTTAAAGGTAAGCCAGACCACCGGAAGAAGCCTCATAACCGAACCGGGGAAGATGTACTCGCAATGGTCAAGGATGTGAAAGTAGTATTTGGAAAGGGACAAGGCAGTGAATCTGTTCCCAAAGATGCTAATGGACATGCACCCATGTGGAAGAAGAAGTCCATCTTTTGGGAGCTGCCAGTTATTCAAGACGACGCTGAGTTGCGCTTCCCTGTTGATGACATTACCGAGCCTCTAACAAAATGTGAGCTGCACATTCCAGATGGTAATGCATCAATCATGGTGGCTGTCGGGGTTGTATCTCCAATAGACCGAACGAAGACACCAAGAATCCATGGGTCAGTTATTCAACCTGGATATGCTAGCGTCTCGGTCGATAGAGTGCTCAAAGGTTACAGCAATGTTCCTCTTGACATTGAAGGCGGTGATGGGGAGAAGACACTAGGAGAAACAGAGAAGACATTTATTCAATGGCGCAAACGCTTCATCATCATTCCTGGGGCGCCACCGCTTCCCCTACCTCACCCTAGGTACGAATGAAAGTGAATGAAATATTATTTTCCATTAATTTTCTATTGGCTTCAAAAATAATTGACACACAAATTGTTTTTATAGCAGGGTCTCTCCCCAGCCTAGCCTAATCATTCATTCCCCATCTCATCACAGCGTCGCGGGGGGCGAGACGACTTCATCCCCACGGCGATCGCCAACTCCTACACCGGCCCCATCGCCTCCACAACGATCTCCAACTCCTACACCGGCCCCATCGCCTCCACAACGATCTCCAACTCCTACACCGGCCCCACCGCCTCCACAACGATCTCCAACGTCTCCACGCCGGTCTCCACCAACACTGGCCTCATCGCCTCCACGCCGATCTCCAACACCGCCCCCACCCCCTCCACAGCGACGCACTACAAAGACGTCTAAGGTCCCGGCGGCAAAGAAGACCCCAAGAAAAAGAGTTATTTCTCAAGAAATACTTCCTGAAAAGACTGATGAGCAAATAGCAGCTGAAGAAGACAAAAAAGTAAAAGATTTTTTTATAGATATCAAAAACAAGAGTCAAGCAAAGCTTAAGGAGAAGCCGTACTTTTACATACCACGAGATGTGCTGAGGCAGAAGGTCGATGCTCACAAGAAAAAGATGATTGAACTTCGTAAGCCTTCGCCACTATCAGACTATGACCGCTCCCTCGTGAAGTCACATGATGCAGATAAGAAAAGGAAAAGAGCATCAGGGAAGGATGTCCCACAGCTCGGACAACAGAAGCAACCAATGCAAAATCTTGTTGTTGCTAATGAATATGGTTCCAACATAGAAGTCTATCGACCAGACAACTCTGGAGAAGTGTTGGTTCAAGCCCTTAATGCTTTTTTTAAAGATACTGGTTTAACCTTGGATCAATTGACGGGCAAAGCTCCAATCCAGAACCTGGAAGTTGATACCTGGAAGACTTATAAATATGGCAAAAGTCTATACAACCCTGCGGCTCTGAATGAATTGGGTACGCAAATGTACTTGCTCAACAAGTGGTACATGCAGGCGTGTGGCAGGGGTGAGCAATGGATCTTTGTCAGATTTAGAGACCATCATTACTTCCGTGGCGATGACATCTTACATATTAGTTTCGAAGAATTGCATCAACTATTCCACTTGGACGCTCTGGACAAATCAATCATGAGCTCCTTTTGTTTGTAAGTGATTCTTACTTTTATTTAATAAACTCACTTCCATGCGTACATGTATATAATTATCCTCACATGTAACTTATATTTATATATAGATTCCAGATGTCAGAGCTCCAAAGAATACAAGACACCAGTGTTGGCTTCATTGATCCTTATATCGTATTCAAAACCGATATTATTGTCAAGGACCACTGGGTATCTGAAGCACAGACGAATATCATGAAGTTCTTCGTGAAGCAGCACGACAAGACAACAATACTTTTCCCGTACAACTTTGAGTAAGTGTTAATAATAATGTAGTCTACACATTTTATGTAATATCAATACAACTTATATGCATGTACGTGTGTGTATAAACCAATGCAGTTTTCACTGGATACTCATTGTCATTGAGTTAAACTCAAGTCGGTTACTAATCTTTGACTCGTTGAGAAAAGAACGGGCACTATACCAAGATATGATAGACATTATCCAGGGGTAATTTCGATCTCTCGCGCACAACTATTATTGAATAGACTTTGCCATAATTTATTAACGATCGTACATTATTGGTCGCACAGGGTTTGGAAAGAGTTTATTCGGCAACATCGCAAGGATTGCAAGGCACCACTTAATGTAGTTGAAATACCAGTAAGTTGTACTATATACACTTCTCCACGTGTTTAATTACTATATCGTACTTCAATTTACGTGTGAGATGATGAGAATAATCTTCTTCTCGTACAGTGGTGTTTGCGGCAGGAACCAGGTAATAACTTGTGTGGATACTACGTTTGTGAATTTATCACTGCGCACATAAGAAGAACTCCTGAAGATGTCCTCAGAGTACGTATATATCAATTTTTATTTATTTTTAAATGAATATATATACATATATGTGTATTAATACTTTTCCTTTTATTTCAAATGCAAGACTGAATGGTTGAAACGAAGGGTCATGCAAAAAGACCATCTGAAAGCAGTTCAAGAGTCAATAGCAGGATATCTTCTAGAAAAAGTGCTAAATCCCAACGGCGAGTTCTACTTTGATCTTAAGGAATAAATGATGTAAATTAAATGTTTATTGATATCGTTATTTTCGAGAACAAGATTATGAAAGTGTTGTATATATACATATATATATATATATATATCTATAATATATATAGTTTCATACTTTATTCGAATATAATAATGCTCAAGATGAGAATTAGATGTAATTATATGCATGCGTGTATTTATATTAGCAACGTAGAATACGTACATAAAAACATATTATATATTAAACAAATACGTGTAACTGAACTGAAAACAAATTAAACAAAAAAAAAGAAAAAGAAAAGGAACCTTTAGTCCCGGTTGGGGTTACCAACCGGGACTAAAGGGTGAACCATTAGTCCCGGTTGGTAACCCCAACCGGGACTAAAGGGTGCGCCAAGTTCGCTCGGCTGGAGGGCCTTTAGTCCCGGTTGGTGTTACCAACCGGGACTAAAGGTCCCTCTTTAATCCCGGCTCGATGACCCGGGACTGAAGGTTCCACCTTTAGTCCCGGGATCGTTGTCCCGGCGCGGTAACCGGGACTAAAGGCTGTTACCACCCGGGACAACAGGTCCATTCTATAGTAGTGATTACATGTGGCCAAAAGGCCAGAGCACAAACGGTGGCGTACCGTTCCCTTTCTGCAGGGGAAACTAGATGAATCATACATAGAATGATAGAACCTCTAGCTAATCCAAAGCCAGCCATCAAGCAACAGCATGCAAATCAAGTCGTACCTAAGTTGGACGACCTACACTACCAGAGCAGAATTTTTTCCTGACGGCCAAAAGCCGACAGGAAAGCTTGGAAAATCGTCAGAAATTATATTCCTGACGGCACTGATAGGAACAGCTCGACAGGAAAGACGGTGTTTTCCTGACAGTAGCCGTCAGGAAACAATTCCTGACAGCAGCTCCTAACGGTTTAAGGTCGCTAGGACAAAATCGACTCCGGACAGTATAACCGTCAGGAAACCTGTCCCGACAGGAATCATGTGTTTTTCCTGTTATTCAAAACCGACAGGAAAAGGTAACTAGACCGTCAGGATCAATGATCTGTACCAGAACTATCCCATATTACCAGCAATATAACCAATAGTTGTGCTCTATAATATAATATTTATACATCCACTCAAATCATATTAGACATTCACTTTAACACAAATAATCATTATGAGCCTGTAATTAATCACAAATTTATGCCATCCAAATCTCAGTACAAAGTCATTGTTTGCACACAAGTAACAACATGACATCTTCTACACAAAGTAAGACTTGCAAGTTCACTACACTGCATATACTGCTGCTCTAGTTCCTAACTATTTTTCACTCTACATCATATTTAACTACACAAAACAGTCATTTCTAGCATGGGACTGCTAGATAATCTAATGTTTCCTTGTGTGAACACACAGCAATGGAAGGCGACGCCGAAAAGGCTCCCTGCTGTGGTACTGTAGCCGCTGTAGAGGCAGGCGTCGAACGGCTCACCTACCGGACTGTAGCCACATGCAGGGACATGCGCAGAAGTCAGTCCTGCTGTGTTATCTAGTCACTGTTGCAGCAGGACAGCTGTACTAGGAATAGATGGATAGAGTTGTATATATAGTTACCACTGCAACTCAACAAAGAGAGTTCAGATTTGTCATCTCCTATACAGGGCTCCGGCCAACGCTGGTGCTTGCACTGTGTGTGTATCTGTTCCCCCTCTCCTTCTACCTCTAGCCATAGTGTGTGTGGTCGGACAACGCTTGTTCGTGGTTGGCATAGCTAGTGAGTGCTCGGCAGCAATAGCGGGTGCTCGGCAAGACTGGTGAGTGGTCGACTCACCTGAGCCGGTGATCTTGTGGGCTAACAAGGGTATCAGAGCCGTACAAGCACCGTCACTGACTAACCGCTGGCGATGATGAACGGTTCGGAGATGGGCGACAGCAGTGGCACTGCTGTGGCTGCCCAGCCACGACCGGAGGTTATTGTTCACGTGGTGCGGGAGGTTAGTGGCACCAGTTGGCCGATGCTGACTCACATCAACTATGGAGAGTGGACGGTGACCATGAAAGTCAAGCTCAGAGCCCGATGGCTCTGGAATGCTGTTGACAAGGGCACCGACAATGAGGAAGATGACATGTCAGCGTTGGAGGCTATCCTCGCTGCTATACCGGTGGAGTACAGGGAGCCGTTGGGGGCGAAGACCTCTGCTAAGGAGACGTGGGAGGCTATTGCGGCGATGCGCGTCGGTTCCGACCTCGCAAAGAAGGCGATGGCCCAGTACGCCAACCTCAAGTTCAAGGATGGTGAAACAGTGGAGGATTTCTCCCTCCGCCTGCAGATGCTCATCAGCAAGCTGAAGAGCCACGACGTCACCATCGACAAAGAGGAGGCGGTCTCCAAGTACCTCCACTCCGTGCTGACAAAGTACATCTAGATCGCTCTCTCCATAGAGATGATGCTGGACTTGTCCACCCTCACCATTGAGGATGTGACAGGCCATCTGTGGGTGGTGGACGAGCACCTGGAGCAGGCGATAGCAATGAATGACAGCGGCAAACTGCTGCTGACAGAGGAGGAGTGGGCTGCTCGGAGGAACTTCGGGGTAGCCTCCTCCAGCCATGGTGGCGATGGCAAGCGCCGCGGCGAGGCTTCTTCGGAGAAGAAGCAGGTCGACCCCAACGCTTGTCGGCGCAGTGGGAAGACAGGCCATTAGGCACGAGAGGGCCCAAATTGCAAGCAGGAGAAGAAGGCTGAGGCTCATCTGGTGCAAGCGGATGATGATGATGAGGCCACTATCCTGATGGTGACATTCTGTGCACTGCACGATGTCGAGGCCGAGGAGAAGGAAGAGGTGACGATGGTGGAAGGACCGGGGAAGGCCTTGAATGCTATCAACCTCGACGAACCACGCGCCCAAGTCCACCTCAGACGTGTGGGCACCGACTAGGAGCAGTGGTGATATCTGGACTCTGGTGCCAGTAACCACTTGATGGGCTCCAAGGCATCCTTCTCCGAGCTCGACGATGATGTTACCGGTATGGTGAAGTTTGGTGATGGCTCAAGGGTTGCAATCCAAGGGCGTGGCACCATCATCTTTAGGTGCCAGAATGAGGAGCACCGCACGCTAACGGATGTCCCACAGCTGCATTCAAGCATCATCAGCATTGGTCAGCTGGATGAGCACGGTAGCGAGGTACTAATCAAGGACGGAGTCCTTAGGATCAGGGATCGGGAGTAGCGACTTCTCGTCAAGGTGAAGAGGTCCCTGAACCGGTTGTACCTGCTCGACTTGAAGGTAGAGCAGCCGGTGTGCCTGACGGCAAGGCACACCGAGGAACCATGGCTGTGGCATGCTTGGTTCGGACATCTCAGCTTCAACGCACTTGGTCGGCTGGAGAAGATGGTCCGAGGGCTACCCCATATCAAGCACGGAAGCGAGCTGTGTGACAGCTGCCTGGCCGGAAAGCAGAGGAGGCTACCATTCCAAAAGGCGGCCAAGTATTGCGCGAAGGATAGCCTCGAGCTCGTCCACAATGACCTCTGCGGGCCGATCATGCTAGCTACAAACGGTGGTCGGCAGTACTTCCTTCTGCTCGTAGATGATTGTAGTCGCTACATGTGGCTGCAACTCCTGACAAGCAAGGACGAAGCGGCGGTGGCGATCAAGAAGTTCAAGATGCGCGCGGAGGCCAAGAGCGGCAAGAAGCTCCACGTGCTGAGGACTGATCGCGGCGGCGAATTCACTTCGGTGAAGTTCGCTGCGTACTACGTGGATCAGGGTATGGTGCGACACCACACCACGCCGTATTCGCCACAATAGAATGGCGTGGTGGAGAGGCGGAACCAGACAGTGGTCGGCATGGCTCGATCCATGATGAAGGCCAAAGGCATGCCGACAAAGGTTCTGGGGTGAGGCGGTGACCATGGCGGTGTTCATCCTCAACCGCGCTCCGACCAAGGCCTTGACGGGCAAGAAGCCGTTCAAAGCTTGGTATGAGCGCAAGCCGAGCGTGTCCTTCCTCTGGACATTCGACTGCATCGGCCACATCAGGAAGACAAAGCCGATCCTCACCAAGCTGGAGGATAGGAGCACACCGATGGTGTTCCTGGGCTACGCGGAGGGTACCAATGCGTACTAGCTCTACGACCCACACGGAGACAAGGTGCTTGTCTCATGCGACATTGTGTTCAACGTGAAGGCAGCTTGGGACTAGAACAGTCTGAGCACGGGGGGAGCTGGCGGCTTCACCAGCACCTTCGTCGTCAAGCACCTGGTCATCCACGGTGGTGGAGACACTGGGGAAGAGGTGCCGAGCACTCCGGGAGGAGTGCCGAGCACTCAAGTGGCAGAGCCAAGCACTCTTGGGGCAGTGCCGAGCACTCTTGGGGCAGTGCCGAGCACTTCAGGAGGGATGCCAAGCACTCCGGGAGGAGTGCCGAGCACTCCTAGAGGGATGTTGTGGGGGTATTAACCCCTATACCCTTACGGCTAGGCTTGGGCCAGCCCAGATCAATGGGTCCGGTCCACCAAAAGACGATGCGCGGCCTGGCCAACCTGTTCGGAGTCCTGCGCAAGGAGTCAAGGCAGATTTGGCGATCAAGCAAGATCCTGGTTAGTTAGAATAGGAATCCTTATCTGGCCACATATGGCAATTGTAACTGGCTAGGATTAGTTCCCAGATCTGTAACCTTGCCCCCCGGACTATATAAGGCGGGCAGGGGACCCCTCTAAAAAACATCTCTCATTGACATACAACAATACAAATCAGACGCAGGACGTAGGTATTACGCCTTCTTGGCGGCCGAACCTGGATAAAACCTCGTGTCTATCTTGCATCACCGTCTTGTTTGTGGCTTGCGCATCTGTCTGCCGACAATCTACTACCTTGGGCATACCCCTAGGTAGACTGCCGACCATATTTCATCGATAGTGGTGCGCCAGGTAGGGGTCCCCTTTAGGGGTCTGTGCGTGCTGATCCCATAGCGAACTGGATGGATCTCAACCTCGACATAATGTTCTCGGTGAAATCAACCTTCATCTTTGGTTTTTGCATGAGAATTTTCTTCACGTAAACGGACATTGGAGCTTGGCGGATCGCGGCGTCGTTCTTCAATCATCTACGAGCGCCGGCGCATCCAACTGTGCCACCACGATGTGATCCTAGCACGACACAGCACTACATCAATGCAGCGACCAACAGCACCACGTGCAAGCCTATGGATTTCAACAAGACTACATGCAAAGCAGCGCTGTGCTATCAGATGATACATGCAACCATCGAAGGACGCATGGCCTACAGCCGCATGCACGCAACGTCGCCATCGGCGTCTTCTCTGACTTCGCCGACCTGCCGAGGACTCGGCGACGCTACTATGTGGCATTCGTATTCCAGGCCGCATCCGCACGGGAGTCCTACTCCAATTCGAATCGGACACAACGTGCAGCAGAAATCTTCATGGAGGCAAATCTGCATGCATGCAAGCAAATAAGGAGGGTGTACGTATACATCTACATGCAGGCCAACTACAGATCGCTGCGGCACTTGCATGTGCACACGCACATATGGCATCAAGCACGCTTCGGCCACGCCCCATCTGCTCCGCCGTACAACATCGTTTCTCCGACCTCAATGATTTCACCGAATCTCCTAAGGCCGATCACTAACATAAGAACAACGTCGTTCGGACTACTTACTCCGACCACCGAACTGATCAAGCTCCGACCACCAGACCACCAGACCACGTTGCAATGATGATCGCCATGAAGAACGGCGCTATGACAACCGCGACCACCGTCACAACAGGCCGAAAAACTCGAGAACCGGACAACTTCATCGCCACCGACCAGATTTCTATCAAAGATAAGTACACTTCTAATATTTATATTTAATATAATTTTCATTACGACGTTTCTCCACAATGTCCTGGTCATGATTATTCTTCAAATAGTGTTTGTCCATGTATACCATCTTAAATATAACATACAGCTATACTTAATGCAAATCCTCGACCAGTCATGTTGACGCTCGATGCCTCCAGAGACGGCCCTGTCTCCGGCTCCTCTCTACACGTGCACGAGCGTCTTCCCTCTGCGTTATGGGTGGTCGGCAGTGGTTCCTTAGCGACGCTTTGTTCTTCCTACACGTGCATGGGCTCCGCGCCCCGCGTTATGGTTAACAGGCTAGCTAGGGCTGGAGACTTAGCTATATACTAACTGGTCGGACGGTTCATATTAAGTATAAACACAAACTTCATATTAACACTGATGTTTACAAAGCACCAACTGCTTTATCACACCATGCTCATTTGCAAATGACTATTGAGCGTTGTTTCTTCACCGCAGATTTTTTCTCCATAATTTATTATTTTGTACATCATGTACTACCATTCTACATATTTATATTGCAGTAATTTCGAGCTATGCTTGGGGACTTCGTCGCTCGCTTTTTGACCTACGCTCGGGGACTGCCTCGATCACTCTCCGACCATGGCTCGGGGACTTCGTCGCTCGCTCCTCGACCCGTGCTCGGGGACTGCCTCGACCACTCTCTGACCACGGCTCAGGGACTTCGTCGCTCGCTCCTCGACCTGTGCTCGGGGACTACCTCGATCACTCTCCGACCATGGCTCAGGGACTTCGTCGCTCGCTCCTCGACCCGTGCTCGGGGACTGCCTCGACCACTCTCCGACCATGGCTCGGGGACTTCGTCGCTCGCTTCTTGACCTACGCTCAGGGACTGCCTCGATCACTCTCTGACCATGGCTCAGGGACTTCGTCGCTCGCTCCTCGACCCGTGTTTGGGGACTGCCTCGACCACTCTCCGACCACGGCTCAGGGACTTCGTCGCTCGCTCCTCGACCTGTGCTCGGGGACTGCCTCGATCACTCTCCGACCACGGCTCGGGGACTTCGTTGCTCGCTCCTCGACCCATGCTCGGGGACTACCTCGACCACTCTCCGACCATGGCTCGGGGACTTCGTCGCTCGCTCCTCGACCTATGCTCGGGGACTGCCTCGATCACTCTCCGACCATGGCTCGGGGACTTTGTCGCTCGCTCCTCGACCTATGCTCGGGGACTGCCTCGACCACTCTCCGACCACGGCTCGGGAACTTTGCGTCTCGACTACATGTGACTGGCAACTCGCATACAGTTGGGATATTTTTTCTCACTTAGACCTTGCTACAAGGCTCATACCTCGCCTTCCAGCAAGCTCGGGGACTACTTCGGTATGATGCACCTGCCGGTGCATCTCGTATCGCCTGTACGACGATTGGGTTCTCAACTTAACTGGGAATTCTTTTTAGACCCTGGCACCACGTGCCTACGTCACCTACTACCAGGCTCGGGGACTAAGTGGGCACACTTCACCTTGCGGTGAATGTGTTTATTTTTTGACCCCTACGCCTCTGATGATCATTGACGCTACGCTTCAAGACGCACTTACATTTCTTTTCAGAAATACAAGTGGGCACACTTCCCAGGATGGAAATCTTTTTCTTTCTTCTTAAGAGCACCATACATTCTTCGGACAGCCTACTTCTCTGGCGACAACGGTGGTCGGAGATGTCAAGAACTCAAGCCTCACTGTTCGGAGAAGGTTGAAATGGCGTGTCGCATCAGAATACATGGCGCTCGGGGACTAGCTGTGGGGGATATACCCCCGGGTACCACAAGATGGTACATGGGCCGCACCATCTGAGGTGGCCTGGCCCGTAAGATCAAGGCGTGCACATCAAGATTACAAGTTGTACTAGATATTGTAATAGTACCAAATTGGATACTTTACTTGTAACCTTGTCTCTTCGGAGTATATAAGGAAAGACAAGGGTCCCTTAGAGGACAGGTTAATCTGTATACATCTCAATACAATACACCAAAGACACAGGACATAGGGTATTACGTCGATTAGATGGCCCGAACCTGTCTAAATCGCTGTCTCTGCGCCTTGTGTCACCATCTGGTTCCTGATTACACGCACCGTCTACCGATAATCTACCACCACGGGCACCCCCCTCAGTGGACTGCCGACCATATTTCGTCGACAGATGCTGAGCACGCTAAGAGTGGTGCTGGGAGGTTCTGCAGTGGTGGTGATCACTCCAGGACGGGTGCCGAGCACTCCTATAGCGGAGCCAAGAGGTCTTGTAGTGGTGCTGACCACTCCAAGACTGAGGCTGAGCACTCCTACAGTGGTTCCGAGCACTGTAGGAGTAGTGACAAGCTGTCCAAAAGTAGTGCCGAGCACTACAACTGGGGTACCGAGCACTCTAGGTGCTGTGCCGAGCAGTCAGGCAGAACAGGGAACTCCATCAACACTGATCGAGTTCGCCTCACCTCCAAGTGACATCATTGAGTTCGTGGATGCCTTCCACGAAGGTGAGGAGGTGCGGTTCCACAGGCTGGACGACATCATCGGCAGCACAGGGCCCTCAGGCCTGGCTGGTCGGCTGCTCAATGATCAAGAGCTGCTGCTTGTCAGCGCAGAGGAACCACCCACGTTCGTGTTGACCGAGCGTGATGGAAACCGGCGATGGGCAATGCTAGAGGAGATGAAGGCGATCGAGAAAAATGAGACATGGCAGCTCATCGATCCACCTCCAGGATGCCGTCCGATCAGTCTGAAGTGGGTGTACAAGGTCAAGCGGTACGAGCTCGGTGCCATTGTCAAGCACAAGGCGCGCCTCATCGCCCGAGGCTTTGTTTAGTGTGAGGGCATCGACTTCGAGGAAATCTTTGTGCCCGTAGCGCATATGGAGTCTGTCCGTTTGCTACTAGCCTTGGCAGCAGCAAAGGACTAGAGCGTCCATCACTTGGACGTTAAATTAGCCTTCCTCAATGGTGAGCTGGCGGAGACGGTCTTCGTCAGGTAGCCTCCAGGTTTTGCCATCAAGGGAGCAGAGCATAGGGTGCTCCGACTGCACAAGGCGCTCTACGGGCTACGATAGGCCCCACGAGCGTGGAACGCCAAACTTGAGGCCACGCTGGGCGAGCTTGGGTTCCAGCAGTGCGCAACCGAGCACGCGCTCTACATGCGGCGATGGAGGAAGGAGGAGCTCGTCGTCGACGTGTGTGTGGATGACTTGATCGTCACCGACGCACACACGGAGGACATCAATAGCTTCAAGCGCGAGATGGTGGCTCGTTTTCGAATGAGCGATCTCGGCGCACTCTCCTACTACCTCGGCATCGAGGTGAGATAGAGGAAGGAGGAACTCATGCTCGGTCAGAGCACGTATGCCTCGAAGCTGTTGGAGAGGAGCGGCATGGCTGAGTGCAAGCCATGCGTGACTCCGATGGAGGAGTGGCTAAAGCTGACGAAGGCCAGCACCGCGGCAAAGGTGGATTCAACACTCTACCAGAGCATCATCGACGATCTGCGCTAACTAGTCCACATGAGGCCGGACATTACGTTTGTCGTGGGCTATGTCAGTCGCTTCATGGAGGATCCCAGAGAGGATCATTGGGCTACGGTGAAGCGGCTACTGCGCTACGTCAAGGGGACGATGGATTAGGGGATCATCTTTTCCAAGACCGATGGGAGTAGGCTGTAGCTCACTGTGTTCAGCGATGCAGACATGGTGGGGGACATCGACGGACGGCGGAGCACATCTAGAGTGCTCGTCATCCTCAGGCTGGCCCCAATTTCATGGCTGTCGCTAAAACAGAAGGTGGTGGCGCTATCTATGTGTGAGGCAGAGTACGTAGCGGCGGCCACAGCGGCGTGCCAAGTTGTGTGGCTATGCCGGCTGCTGGGTAAGCTGATCGGTATAGAAGCTCACCCACCAGCACTGATGGTGGACAACCAGCCCGCCATCGTCCTCGCGAAGAATCTGGTTCTGCACGACCGGAGCAAACACATCGATGTGAAGTTCCACTTCTTCTAGGACTGTGTCAATGGAGGACATATCGTCATCGAGTTCGTCGAAACTAGTCGGCAACTCGCAGACGTCCTCACCAAGCCGCTCGGACGTCTTTGACTCACGAAGCTGAAGGAGATGATCAGCATGAAAGGGGTACAAGGGATAGCAGTAGGATTAGGAGAATAATTATTAGATAATCTACTGCTTCCTTGTGTGAACACACAGCAAGGGAAGACGGTGCCGAAAAGGCTCTTTGCTGTAGTACTGTAGCCGCTGTAGAGGCAGGCGCCGAACGGCTCACCTGCCAGACTGTAGCCACATGTAGGGACAGACGCAGAAGTCAGTCCTGTTGTATTATCTAGTCACTATTGCAGCAGGACAGCTGTACTAGGACTAGATGGGTAGAGTTGTATATATAGTTTACCACTACAACTCAACAAAGAGAGTTCAGATTTGCCATCTCCTATACAGGGCTCCGGCCAACGCTGGTGCTTGCACTGTGTGTGTATCTGTTCCCCCTCTTCTTCTACCTCTAGCCATAGTGTGTGTGGTCGGACAACGCTTGTTTGTGGTCGGCATAGCTAGTGAGTGCTCGGCAACACTAGCGGGTGCTCGACAAGACTGGTGAGTGGTCGACTCACCTGAGCCGGTGATCCTGTGGGCTAACAGGGACAACCAAGTTACCTACAAGGAGCAGAGATATTCAACTTGAGTTGACTCGGAATTATCATGGGATGTATTTACAAATGGATTCTGGAAGGAAAATTTTCAGGTGATACTATTTACAATAGACATGTACCTTCCATCAGAAGTAGATATGCAACTTTAGTCTTCCATGTGTCCTACAAACGAATATGCTAAATGTTAGTATGAAACAATGTAGCCCAACTGTACAAATCCATCAAGCACAAGCGATAAACTGCCAAAATTTAAATCCACCAACTCTAGTCTTCACAGTGCAGTCGATAATGTAACTTCACATATCACCAACCTAGCAAGCTAAAAAGGTCTTTAAAATTGCCAAAGATGGATGCCACAAGTTGAATGAAACAGACAAATTGAAATTCCTAAGTATCA